>NW_006159436.1:1554885-1622435 GCF_000334495.1 Tupaia belangeri chinensis | reverse complement strand
TGCTGGCTCCTAAGAGAACAGCGTCTCCACTCTCGGTAAATCGTTTTAAAGTGCTAAAACATCAGGGTGTGGTGGTGGTGCGATACTTGGTAATACTGGACCAATGTGAGAAGGGGCTAGGTTCATGTCCAGAAACCTCCCTATACGTACTGGGCACACACATCCCATGGTCTACCCTGGTTGAGGCTGGGAGTGGATTGCAGGGTGAAGACCCTGTTGGTGGTACTTATCTCTGTCTCAAGTAAGAAATAAAAATATACCTTTTAACAATAATGAAATATCATTATGAGGGTACAGATTCCTCCTATCCCAATGGAGGATTCCAATGATCCTTTAAAAGTAAGCCAGAGAATGAAAGGTTAAAAAGTAGATACACTTTCCCAGCCACAGTGGCACACACTAGTTAACAATGCTACACTGAAACCTGAGTCAAATGGGAGGCCTGGGTTCCAGTTCCAATCCACCCTACGAAGCCCACTGCAGTGGTATGCATGAGTAGTGCCAGCCACTCGGCTGAGACAGGAGCATCACAACATAGTGAGTCTCTGTCTTATAAAATATATTTTTATATTGCTCAAGTAGAAATCTTTTCTGAGTAGACCAATTTTACCTCTGTAACAGCTTGCTGATTTGAAACATCTACAATTGGCCCTTGAAGTTTTCATAGGTTTCCAGGAAGCTACCTTACAGTATAGCCAGTTTCCCAGAAACTAAAACAAATTAGATTAATCATGCTAGAAATGAAATAGAAGTGCCTTGTTGGGCCCGTTTGGGCAAGCCCCAATATTCTCTCCCATTGGCCAACAGGAAAAGAGCATCTTGGAGTGCTTAGCTGCCACCCACCCTGCACAAGAACAGAGGTTTGACTCTCTGAGCTTCAGGGAACATTGCTCTTCAAGTATTCACGCAGATGCCAGAATCTCGTTCTGTTGCACGAGTAAACAAGTACTAGTCTGTTGGTAATTTCTATCTATGGAGAAGTGTGGTTATCGCAAGCTCGAACTCAGAACTACCAGTTTCATTTCCGGTTCTGATCATCTGCGCGCCCCTTCCTGATTGGCTGTGCATCATTCCTCACCCACCCATCTGTCCTCACACTCCTAAAACCCACTGACATCTTTACAGGAATGGGGCATTGATGAGCCCGGGAGAATGCTCCTGACACTTGTTCTGTTCCTGGTGCCGATTTCCATCTTAGAGCTGCATGCACTTTGCCAGCGTATCACAGAGCTGCTGGAGAAACTCAGCTCTAGCCACCAGTCACTAATCTGCCAGGCTCACAGAAAGGGTGGAATCGAGCTTGCATTGTACGGAGGTGAGTTTACTCCCAAGCGCGTCACTTGATCTCTCCCCTCCTCTCACTAGCTTTCTGAGAACTGAAAATATTTACTTTGTGTTGGTCCAACAAAGCCCAATAAATGGCAACATTTACAGGATGCAAAACACAGGCCAAAGGAACAGAGGGAGGAGAGTCCACCAGCCCTGCTCTGCTTGTGAGTGGGAGTTTTCTAGGCTGCCATGCAAGCCCAGAGGCAATGGAGTTTCAGGTTTCTATGGTTTTTGAAACCAGTATTTACTGACCAGGGCTTTGGAACCAAATGAAAGTATGATTGGCCACCCATTTTCGGTGCTAAATCTTTCTGGAAAATGTTGCTGAAAGGGTTTCCTGATTAATTCTCTCTCTTTCAGTTTTTGTATTTGTTTCTTCCGTGAGAGAGGGAAAGATAAAGAGAGATACATTTCCAACAAGGTCATCAACTGTGATTCACCCCAGCCTCAGTAAGCCAAGATCGAGCACAGAGACCTCAGGGTGTGAATCCAGGACCTTCCCATGCTGCCCAGCATCCAAGAGTGCTGGGTTAATGCTGAGCCATCATGGCCAACCCATTTCTCTATCCCTACTAAAGATTGTACATTCACTCAATTAGATATTTAACACATTTTTATTGAGTTGCCATAATTTTGTAGGCTCTCAGTGCTGAGCATTTAAAAATGAACAATTAGAATCTCTGGCCTTAAGAAAATAAATTAGGTCAGCCAGTGGCATGGTGGTTAGGGGTGGCTGGATCCCACATGACCAACTTCACAGTTTGAGTCCTGGATCCAGCAGTTTAGAAATCACACTGAGTATGATCCCGAAAGGAAAGTGGAGGAGAAGGGATTGTGGCATGGCCATCTCCCCTTAGGAATGATTTCTCATTTTCTCTCTCTTTCTCTCTCTCTCTCTCTCTCTCTGTAGCAAGTGCACACACCCTACAACAAAACTAAAGAAGAAGAAAGAAATAAGAAAGAAAAAGAAAGAAAGAAAGAAAGAAAGAAAGAAAGAAAGAAAGAAAGAAAGAAAGAAAGAAAAAGAAAGAAAAAGAAAGAAAGAAAAACAATGGAGTCATTTCAGATGGAGATAACTGGTAAGAAAGAAACATACTAGGGTATGTGGTAGAAAATAATTGTAGACCCTTATTCATAGGAAGATTAGGGCAGGCTTTTCTGACATGTTAGTATTTGATTAAATACCTAAAAGGTAAGAGGCAGTCATGGAAAAACAGGTACACCAAATTTAAGGCAGAGGGAGCAGTAAGTCTAAAAACCCTGCTGGGGTAAGAAAAGCTTAACATGACTGAGGAGTGGAAAAGAAGCCAGAGTTCCATGGGCCAAGTGAAGGGGAACAGTGAGATTGAAGCTACCTCTATCACCACCTCACTGTTAAAATCACATCCAAGATTTGCTTTGGTCATGACACTATCCTCATTTAATCATCTGTAACATGGAACTAAGGTTTGATGTAAGCCAATGAAATTCTTGACGTTAAGTGGAAGCGAAATGATACTAATATTCTCCATTAATATTCTCCAAAGATCTGTTGAAATGGCACAGGGGTTTTGGCAATCCAGATCACATGGCAACAGAGCAACCTACTTTAAATTCTGGAGAATTACATCCCATATTTCTCTGGAATCTCCTCTAGAATTCCAGGTCATCTGGGTTGCATCTCCAAGTGATTTAAGGGTCAATGTCAGTTGAGTTGACAGTTGGCATTAAGTAAGATGGCAAGTGTAGGGTTGGAGTTGGCCAGACCAGGCTGGGAGTGAAGGTGGCAGGGAGAACAGAGGACATGGTTAGATGCAGCAAGATCATGCAGGGCACCAGGAACCCAGCAGTGCTAATGAGTTCTGTCTCATGATCCCCACCTACCTCCCACAACTTTTGCTGGCATAGTCATGCTTGCTGTGATTTCACCTTGAGGAGTCCTTACAGATTTCTTTACAGCTCCTGGGAGTAGCCAGAACATAAACATACTGACAAATACTAGGTGATTTAGTTAAATCTGGTTCAGGGGACCTCAGACTCTTGTAAAGTGAGTTACATGTCCTGAAGGATCATTTTGGTTTCTTCACACTCTAACATTAAACACTGTTACATGATTCAGAGTGTAATATCTCCATGTAAAACTTCATGTTACGGGTGGAGGAGGTGGCAGGTGATATGGTGGTTAAGGTGCCAGACTGTCCGTGGTTTGAGTCCCAGACCTAGTGGCTTGTTTTCCCACTTTCTTTTTCTCTATCTCTGTCTTTCTCTGGTCAAATTAAAAATATATATATATAATAACAACAAATAAAATAAATAAATAAATAAATCTTTAAAAAAAAAAAAACTAAAACATTTCATGTAAAGAAATTGATGGCCCAGAGAACCTAATTTATTCTGCCTTGTTTTACCTTGGATTAAGAAAGCAACAAATCTTCCTGTGTTTTAGAGAACTTAAAAATATCAGAAATGTTTTGTGATTGCTTGCTCTTTTTTTTTTTAATATTTTTAAGCTTGTTTCCCTCTTAAAATATAATTATTTATTAAAAATTAGAGAATGAGATCAACTATGGTGGTACAGTAATAACACCTATGCTGAGGACACATTTGAAGGTACCCGGTCAGCCTCCCAGGGTCCTCCTATATGCTCTGGGCACATATGCATGCCTATGATCCTGGTTGGCTGAGGCTGGAGTGTAACACGGCATGAAGACCCTGTTGGAGCTGCTTCTCTCTCTTTCTGTCTCTCTCTCTCAGAAGAAATAAATAAACTTAAGAAAAAAACACTTGAAAAACAGTAATGATGTGTCAATGTGGGTTCACAGATTATAATGATTGCACCACCCAGGTGAAGAATGCTGAGAGTGGGTGGAGCTATGCATGTGTGGGTGCAGGGGATGTATGGAGATCCTCTGTACCTTCTGCTCAACTTTGCTGTGAACCTAAAACTACTCTTTAAAAGCTTTTTTTTACAAAAATTAGAGAATGGGGGCCAGCAGGTGGTGTGGACGTTAAGACAGCTAGAGTCCCATGTGGCCAGCCATAGTTCAAGTCCCAGACCTAGTGGTACGGAATTCATATGGGTACATGTGTGTGCATGCACAAAATCTCAGGAGGAGAATGGAGAAGGGATTGTGTCATGGCCATCCTCCCTGCGGGAAGAAGGTGATTTCTCACTGTTTCTCTGTCTCTCCAGTGAGCACACACACCTTATAGCCAAAAAAAAAAAAAAAGAAAGAAAGAAAAAGAAAGAAAAGAAAATTAGAGAATGAATTATTCAGTGGCTAAATAGCAATTTAGGGCTGTTTTATAACAAAACTTTATCAAAATACACTGCTGGTGTGAAGAAAGCCTTTTTAATTTTTATTTTTGAGAGATTTTTGCTATAGGGTGTGTGCCTAGAGAGACAAAGTGAGAAATCATCCCCTAGGGGTCATAGCCACCCCACAATCCCTTCTCCTCCATTCTCTTGGGATTTGGGGCATGCATGCACACACCCCCAGCATGATTAAAAAGCCAAGGGGGCCAGGACTCAAGTCATGGTTGGCTGTGTGGGAATCCAGCTTTAACTTCCATGTCACCTGCTGGCTCCTTATCACCTCAAATATTTAATATATTTTGTGGCGAGAACATTAGAAATTTATTCTCAGCAATATTGAAGTATACAGTACTTAGTTACTAGCTATATTCATCACTCTGTGCAACAGATCTTTGCAAAAGATCCTCTTAGGTAACTAAGCTTTAGCTATCATCTCCCTATTCCTGTTGTCCCCCAGACTCAGGTGACCACCATTCTATTTTTCACTTCTATGAATAACTAAATTATTTTGGGTTCCATGTGTAACAACATGCAGTATTTATTCGTGTGTGTGTCTGGCTGGCTGGCTTATTTCACTTAGCTTAATGTTCTCCAATTACATCCATGTTTCAAATGACAGAATTCTTTCCCCTTTTAAGGCTAAAAGCATTCTATCACACACATACACACACACACACACACACACACACACACACACCACACATTTCCTTTATTGATTCATCCCTTGATGTAAACTTAGGTTGATTCCACAATCTGGCTATTGCAAACAGTGCTGTAATGAACACCACAGTGCATACATCTCTTTAACATACTAATTTCCAATCTTTCAGATAAATACTCGGAACAGATTTATGGATCACATGATAATTCTCATTTTTTTTTGAGGAGCCTCCATACTGTATTCCATAATGGCTATGTAAATTTGCATTTCCACCAGCAGTGGACAAGTGTTCCCTTTCCTCCACATCCTTATCAGAACTTATAGTCTTTTGTCTTTTTGATAACAGTTGTTCTAACAGATATGAGGTAACATCTCATTATCATTTCAATTAACATTTCCCTAATGATTGGTGATGTTGAGAATTTGCATGTATCTGTTATCCATTTATATTTCTTTTGAGAAATATCTATTTAGATCCTTTGCCCATTTCTTAATCAGATTGTTTTCTTTCTATAGATTATATTGTGTTTTATATATATTTAGAGGATTAGTCTCTTACCAGATGTATAACTTTCAAATATTTTTTCCCAATCTGTAGGTTGTTTCCTTTGATATGCATAGTTTTTATTTCTAAATAACTTCTCTTGTCTATTTTTGCTTTTTTTAACCTATACCCAAACAAATCCAAAAAGTTATTGTCAGTTGTGGGCAAGCACCATCCCCTGGGGCCGTCACAAGTTGTTCCAGGTACTCGTTTTTCCCCAGAGCTAGCATAAGCAAGTGGGACAAGGTGTCATGTTCCTGGCCTGCTTTAAGTAGCAGTTCAGCTACTGGGAAGAACCCACCATGGAGACCAAGAGAATCCAGCCTCAGCTCCCAGATGAAGGTGGTGATCACAGTGACAAAGAAGAGGAACACCCCCAAGTGATGGTCTTAAAAAAGGGAGACCTGTCAGTTGAAGAAGTCATGAAAATTAAAGCAGACGTAAACACTGCCAAAGCAAATGAAGAACCAGCTCCAGCTGATGGATGAATTATGTATTGAAAATCAGTCAAGCGTCCCTCAGATGAAAAATATTCAGGTTTGTCCACTGCCTCAAAAAAGAAGAAAACAAATGCAGGGAATCAGCAGTTAGCATAATGGCTATGTCACTGGACTCCCACGTAGTCGACTGCGGTTCGCATCCTGGACCCGGTGGCTTAAAACTCACGCCAGATGCGTGTGCATGCGTGCCCAAGATCCCGAGAGGAGAATGGAGGAGAAGGGATTGCGGCATGACCATCCCCCCTGGGGGGTGATTTCTCGCTTTCTGTCTCTATGTCTCTCTCTGTCTGTCTGGCGAGTGCATGCGCCCTATAGCGAAAACCTCTCAAAAAAAAAAAAAAGAAGAAAACAAATGCAGATGAAATGAATAAGCAAGACTCAGTTTAAAAGAATTCACAAAAGCAAATAAAACAAAGTACCCTTCTTTCTTTCCTTTTTTTTTTTTTTGAGAGGTTTTTTGCCATAGGGCGCGTGTGCTCGCCAGACAGAGAGAGAGACAGAGAGACAGAAAGCGAGAAATCACCCCCCGGGGGGATGGCCACGCCACAATCCCTTCTCCTCTCAGGATCTTGGGCATGCACGCACACATGCCCAGCATGAGTTTAAACCACCAGGTCCAGGACTCGAACCGTGGTTGACTACATTCCTAGGCGACATCCCAGCAACATAGCCATTACACTAACTGCTGGTCCCAATAATTTTGTTTTAAAATGAAATTGTTCTTGTTATCCCAAACGATCTGCAGAGTCAGTGCAAATCCCTATCAAAATTCCAATGTCACTGTTTACAGAGAAGACAATTTAAAAATTCTCATGAAACCAAAGAAAACCTGGAATAACCAGGTTGGCAATCATGAGCCGGAAAAGGGGGGAATAAAAAAGCTGAATGTATCACATTACTTGATTTCAAACCATACAACAAAGTGATAGTAATTAAAACAGCACAGGGGAGACCAGCAGATGGTGTAGCAGATGTATTGCTGGACTCCCACATGGCCAACCGCAGTTCAAGTCCCAGACCCAGTGGCTTTCACCTGGCACTTGTGTGTGCATACCCAAGATCCCAGGAAGAGAATGGAGAAGGAACTGCAGTGTGTCCATCTCCCCTGGGGAGTGATTTCTCACTTTCTCTCTCACTGTCACTGTTGCAAAAAAACAGACCACTGAGAAACCAGTTGCCACTCAGAGAACAGGAGAATTCAGGCTTATAATGCCAGCCGTCCCAAAGGAGCTCATACTCCGAAGTCTGGGCAGCATTCTACAGAAGTTACAGGGGTTATATAGTCTGAGTCATAGATGTTGCAGACAATGGAAGCTGGAAAAGTCACAAAACAGTTGCAGTCCAGCTGGTAACATTTCCCAGCAGGCAATTTACAAAGGTGGAACAGACACACTTCCTGCTTGCAAGCAGCTTTTAGCAAATAGGATCCATATCATCTCTGTCTCTGTCTCTCTTTCCAAAGAGCATGGGCTCCCTAAGACAAAACCTCTCAAAAACATACAAACAAAAACAATACAGGGCTCAGCTGTTGTGAAACATTCATTGTGCAATATTCTGTACTACTAGAAGCCACATGGAAGATCAGGGTTTGGTTCTAGGTCAACCTGTACATGTCAGTTGTGAGTGCCCATGTCTCTGATCCTGGTTGACCAGGGAATGCTGGAGTGGGGAAGCATCATAGCATGAGACCCTATAAAGGGTACTTATTTCTCTCTCTCAGGAAATATTAATCACTTTTAATTTAAAAAATTAAAAAATCCAGGCCAACCCTGTAAGCCTAGTGGTTAAGGGATCCAGATCCCACATGACTGACCATGGTTTGAGTTCCAGGTCGTCAGCTTGAAAAACACACTGAGCACATGTGTGTGCATGCCCCAAATCTCAACAGAATGAGAAATGGAAGAGGGTTGCAGCATGACCACATCCCATTGGGGTGCATTCTCCCCGCTCTCCCTTTGTCTCTCTTTCTCTTTAGACATAGGCAAAGGAATAAAATTGGATCTCTATTTCATGACATATACAAAAATCAACTCAAAATGGATTAAAGACTTAACCATCAGACATGAAACCATAAAACTACTAAAAGAAAACATAGAGGAAAACCTATAAAACATTGGACCTTTCTTATTTTTAAAGATTGTCTCAGCTGTTCTTGATTTTGTTTTTTGTACTCTAATGTGGATTTTGTGTCAAGTTCTACAAAAAAATGTTGCTTTGATTAGACAATTTATATCTTTAAGAATTTTTATTCTCTTAAGAATGAAATGAAAATACGTTTTCATTAATTAAAATTTTAAATGTAATGAATAGGATCTTAAAATTTCTGTGCACTTCTTAATAAGCTTATTTATAAATATTTTATACGTTTATGTTACTTTGCAGATAAGGCCAACATTACTTATTTATTATTATATATATGAGTTAATGCTATTAATTTTTTTGTTTTTTGAGAGGTTTTTGCTATAGGGCGCGTGCGCTCACCAGACAGACAGAGAGAGACAGAGAGACAGAAAGCGAGAAATCACCCCCCAGGGGGAATGGCCATGCCGCAATCCCTTCTCCCCATTCTCCTCTTGGGATCTTGGGCACGCACGCACACGCACCCGGCGTGAGTTTAAACCACTGGGTCTGGGACTCGTACGACAGTCGACTACATAGGAGTCCAGCGACATAGGCATTAGGCCATCTACTGGTCCCGATGCTATTATTTTTTTCCATATTAATTTCATAGTTGCTCACCTTACTGAAACATGTTTTTTAAATATATTTACAGGATATAAATTAATGTATACATATATGTGTGTGTATGTACTCTCGGAATCCAGATATATAAATAGCCAATACAAATCAATAATACAAAATGTAAAATATCTGATTTTTAAATTCCAGCAAAAGATAGAAGTCAGAAATTCACAAAATAAGAGAATGAAATGACCAATAAATGTATGGAAAACCTGTTTCATCTTCCTTTAGTCAAAGAAATAATATAACCTCATCTGCCAGTGTAAAGAAAAAGATACTATGTGGTAACTGTAAAGTTTACAAGATCATAGATGCTGGCAAGAATGGGGTAGAGGAGAAGCCTCACATTCCTGAAATGGTGGAGCATATACAATCATTTTAAAAAGCATTTGGTAAAATCTGGAATATTGGGACCAGCAGATGACATAACAGTTATGTTGCTGAACTCCCATGTAATTGACCATGGTTCAAATCCTGAACCCAGCAGTTTAAAAACACACATCAGGGGACCAGCTGTTGGCATAATGGCTGTGTCGCTGGACTCCCATGTAGTTGACCGTGGTTCAAGTCCCAGACCTGGTGGCTTAAACTCATGCCAGGTGCATGTGCGTGTGTGCCTAAGATCCTGAGAAAAGAATGGAAGAGAGGGGATTGCAGCATGACTATACCCCTGGGGGATGATTTCTTGATTTCTGTCTCTCTGTCTCTGTCTTTGTGGAGAGCACACCCACCCTATAGCAAAAACCTCTCCCAAAACAAACAAACAAAAAACAAAAAACACATGTCAGACATGATGTGTGCATGTTTGCCCAAAATCCCAAAAGGAGGATGGAGGAGAAGGGGTTGTGGCATGGCCATCCTCCTTGGAGGCGATTTCTCACTTTCTGTCTCTCTCTTTCTCTATGGCAAACACACGTACCCTATAGCAAAAATCTCTTTAAAAATTTTAAAAAAAAAACAAAACCTGGAATATTTGGTGCCTATCTAATGGCATACAACCTTCTAGCAATTTTCCTTCTAGGAAAATTCCTTAAAGAAACTCTTGCCTCTGGGAACAAGATTTTTCTCATGTAAAACTAAAAACCACGTATAACCTAAAAACTAATGATTTTATTCATCTGTTGCCCTTGTTAATTCTGTTATTCACATCATATATATAGACATAGATATGGAAAAGCACTCCCTGGTTTTCCACTGATATTTGCATTTTTTGTTTGTATGTTTGTTTATAAGTCAGAGGGTGTGTGTGCTCTCCAGAGAGAGACAGAGAGGGAGAGAGAGAAAGCACCCCCCATGGAACGAGGTCATGCTATCATCCCTTTTTCTCCATCCTGTCAGGATGCGGGGTATGCACACACATGCACCCAGCAGGCTTTTTACGCAATGTGAGCCGGGATTTGAACCATGTAGTTGGCCATATGGGATCTGGTTCCCTCCACCACCAGGCCGCAAGGCTAGCCCTTGCCATTGTATTTTTAAACTTTTATTTCAAGTGAACCATCTATATAAAATATTAGGTCAATTTCAAGTATAATATTCTTAAAAATATGAGCAATACCATTATAGTAATGATGGTTTCATAATATTTGCTCCATTCATCCAAGTTCTCTAAAATTCGTCTCAAAAAATGTACATTAACCAGAGATATAGCTTGGCAAATGCCAGTGTTAAGGTACTATGTATGACGTGTGTAAATTTTTTAGCATAACCCTTTGTTTTAAATAATTTCCCTTGTGGAATTTAAGTCAAAGAAAAGTAATACGTGGAGCAGCCGGCAGGTGGCGTGGTGGTTAAGGTGCTAGATTCCCACATGGCTGACCACAGTTTGAGTCTCGGATCTGGCGGCTTGCTCTCTTGCTCACACTTTCTCTCTCTCTCTCCAATCATCAAATTTTTAAATAATAAATAAATATTTTTTAAAAAAAGTAACACATGGCTTTTTAAAACTTCCAGGTGTAGAACTGTCAAATTTCTATTACCAAAATGGTCAAGGGCATGTTTCTGGAAGATTTGGGTAAGAATTTTTCTCCAGCCAGAGGAAGAACAGACCAGAGTTTGCTGGCATCCTGGCCTGTACCTCTGAGCATAAGGAAGAGGTTGGAGCAGAAGGGCCATTTGTCTTTGTTATTAGGAAATAAATCAACCTTTGTTTTCCCTGGCCAAACTCAAGGAATGTCATTATTAGCAAATAAATTGTGTCGTTACAAATCAATCGAGCCACCTTCTATTTAAATGTGAATCACTTTAATTGTCTGGGCTTCAAACTTGATTCCACCCCAAGGAAACAAATGATTCGATATATAGATCATGTAAACACTATATTTGGTACGTTTTCTACCAAAATAAGGGTTTAGTGTTTTTTTTTTTTTTTAGATTCATCAACAAACTAACTCATAACTCTAAATTTGTTTTCTTTTAATGAAGAGGCTACCAACACTTTTCTTGTGAGTGTCAGATCAATCAGTTTGGCAAAAAATTAAAAGCTATCGTTCTCGGAATGTGGCAAAATTGATATGCTTCGAGATATCATGAATGAGGTATTGATTTCTCAATCCACCTGCACATTTTAAGATCTATCCCCTTATGATGGCTAGGAAACAATATTATAAGCTTTCCTTTACGAGGGGGCTTCAGTACGTTTGTGAGAAAAAGGAATTAAAGTATGAGTATTTTGGCACCAAAAAATGTTGAAATCTGTGCATAGTTTTTTCATAATATGCATTTTCTTTGAGCTTTTTGAAGATTGTTCATAAATTTGAAGGAACTTTCACAATGACTCTGAGTAGATTGATATCTACTTTTAACCAAATTTTAATCTACCTATTGCTAAACAAGCATTTTAGATCTAAAACAATCCTTGGTTTAAAATTCTGCTGTGGGAATTTTTGCCATGGCGATAATTTCATTCAGTGAGCAGTTGTAAGCAACATGACCAAGATTTCTGAATAAATAATGCTACTCACCCAAAAGATGGGCCTATTTTCTCCTCTAGTCTTCTTTCTGGTTTCTCACACTGTCCTTTCTCTGTGGCCTCTCTCCCACCTCTGACCTCCTCCCCAGTTTTCACCCTGGCTTTAACAATTGATTTATGATGGGCCCATGGAAAGGTTAAGCCCACTTTTATGGTTTGCTTAAAATATTTCTTTTAGAGTGAGCATCAGAGTGGCCTTCAATCCCTACTGAACAGTTTCACCAAGACCTCAAAAGACCTTCCTTGACTGCCCATCACGGCCTCTTATTTATATCTTTTGTACTTGTGAAGAGAAACTCATTAAATAAGGCAAGTTTGAAACTTTTACTAAAATGAATAACTTATACAAGATGTGGGAGTTAGCTCCTCCTCCCAATGAAAACGTCTGTGAATGTATATATAATTCAGGGGTAGGGAGTGTGAGGAAGAGAGAAGAAAAATCCACGAGGAATACGCCTTGGATTATTGCTTTTATGGGATCCCTTTTTCTTTGAGTTTGACAGTTTGATCTTTGCTAGCGCTGAAGCCTGCAGACCTATTGGGTACACTCTTACATTCATTGCCTCAACAGTAAATTTCACCCTTTTGTTTAATTTGACTTCCTGTTGTTGTTTCAATACACTAAATAATTGCCAAATGTGGGGATGCTTTTTAAAAACTCTGGATAATTGAACTGACGTTTAAAGAATTTTGAAGATCCCGAGGACACAAAACAATTTGAAACGCTATTTATTTTTAAAACACATATGCAATCTGAAAGATCAATTAGCTCCTAAAAATAGGAGGGTTTACTCCCACATTTCTGACCTAAAAAACTAATAAAACTTTAATGTTCTAATTTGGGTCTTTCCTTTGAACTTTAGATAGTTGTGAAATATTTGCCACCTTGGTGAAGCTACATTAAATAATACCATATGATACTTCGATAGATGGCTTCCCCAAACTTATTGATCTTCTCCCTCCTTGGTCATTAAAAACGTGATTTATTAGTCTGACATTTTTAATAGGCCAAAGCTCAGAGGTTTATTGCAATGGCTTTCTAGTTTCCAAGTTGCCTTCGGCCGCTACCAAGCATAAAAGCTGTCAAGACAGCCACGTTGCTTTTCTAATAAGCTGACTTCTTTTTTTTTTTTCTTTTTTTCCAACTAAAGAGCAACCTCTGCATATCTAACGTGTTTTACACCTATTACATAGCAATGGATTCATTTTTCCCCGTTCACCCTTCTCTTTCATGTCAGGAGTAGTGCTCCCCCCTAATTAAACACCGTCATTTTCTTAGTGTGGGGTTGGCAGGACTCCAGACGCAAGCAAGCTGGGACCGAAGGCGTCTGCTACCAAGAGTCTGTGTGACCTTAGACAAAGAGCAGGTCTCTGACCCGCTTCCTTCCTTAACCCAGAAGGAGACACTGCCACCAACAAGGAGGCTCTCAGGCATGAAATGGCAAATGCAGTCATCTAAGTACCACTGAGTCAGTATATAAAAATGGCCTCAGTTACTGGACTAATCTAACGTCCTAGTCCCTGTGACCATGGGTCTTCATGAATGGAAACAAATATTGTGCTCAACCTCACACTGAAATTCACACCTCTGGATTCTGGCTGGTCTCAGGAGAAATCTGGGGAACAGGGATGAGTAGAATATTTGCAGCAGGTTTTAAATGAATGAATGGGGGGATGGGATTCCCAGTGTGGATTTGAACCTTTTGTCCACCAAAGCCCTTCCCTCCTTTCCTCTGTCCTTTCCAGAAGTATGTGTCCGGTTTGCATATATTTTAGGAGCAGGAACTGGATAAAAGAAGGAGGGGAAGGAAGAGGTAGAACAGGAGGAGAAGAATCGGTTTTTGAAAGAAAGAACTGTTCTTATGATGTTCATCTGTGTAATTCGCCACACCATGTATGCGGCATGGACTCAGGGCGAGAGTGCTGCATCCTCTGAAGATGGCTGGAGTGAAGTGTGGGCATCAGAATCCCTCTGCCATGTACATGTACACAGCCAGAAAGACACTGCAGGGTCAGGAGAATCTGGCACAGGTCTGTAATGAGAAGCTTTTCTGCAAATGATAAATTACTGCGTTTGCGATTTACTGTGTGGTGTGTATGTTCGTGACACCAGGGCTGTTGCCGAATGTTTGACTCATGCTTTTAAAGCAAAGCAAAACAAAACAACAACAAAGTGCCAGCACTCATTTTATGATGGACTGTAACCTGCTTCACGTGCTTCTCACCTCCCTCTCCTCTTGCCCGTTTTATTTCCTTCTGCCAAATTAAAGTAGTGGATGTGTCTGTGGTTTCTCTAGGAGGCAGGTGCCACCATCACCGCAGCATAGACCGACACAGACAGGCCCTAAACCCAGCAACTCCCTCCCGCTGCTAAGGGCGCCCCTTCCATAGGGTTCCTCGGGTGGCGGAGACCAGCCTGGGCCATCACTAGGAGCAGTCCTAGGAAACACTAGCGGGTGAACAGCTTCTCTTTCACTCTCAAAGGTATCTCGGTTTGGACCAGACATGTGGGCTCCCTTTCAATGGGATATGTCACACACGTGGAATAGTATTTCAACTTTGGGGTTCATATTGTAGCCCTTAATGTTGAGATGTGGGCAGAGGGAGGCCATGTGCTACATGTTTCAGAGTCACGCAAACTTGAGTTTGATTTTGTATATTCTTTAGACATACGAACTTCGCCAAGTTACTCAATCTCACTGAGCCTAAAGTCCCTCACCTATGAAATGAGGTTAAGGGTAACCATTGACAATAAATGATTAAATACAAAGTATGCAATATTGGTGCCTAACCAATTAGAAACTGAATTAATATTTCCTTTACCTCATTTCTTCCTTCTAACTTTAAGGATGAAATCACTTCATTTCTGGCCCAGCCAGAGTGTTTTGTGGTAGCACAACACTCGGCAATGCTGGAAACCATATGGAAGATGAGAGTTTGGGTTCCAGGTTGACTTATGCACACGAATTGCATGCACATGTGCCTGTGAACCGGACTGGCCGAGTGGCTGGGAGAAGGAGATTGCAACATGAGACCCTGTTGAAAATATTTCTCTCTCTCTTTCTCTCTCTCTGACTCTCTTGCTGTCTCTCTCTGTGTATCTCTCATGAAAAAAGAAAGGAACTAGCAGTTAGCGTAATGGCTATGTCACTGGACTCGCATGTAGTCGATCGCAGTTCGAGTCCTGGACCCGGTGGCTTAAACTCACGCCGGGGATGTATAAGTACATGCCCAAGATCCCAAGAGGAGAATGGAGGAGAAGGGATTGCGGCGTGGCCATCCCCCTTGGGGGGTGATTTCTTGCTTTCTGTCTCTCTGTCTCTCTCTGTCTTTCTGGCGAGTGCACATGCTCTATAGCAAAAACCTCTCCAAAAAAAGAAAGAAAGAAAGATAAAACCTTTTCAATTCTAAGTTTTGCTTTTCTAGTTACATATCAATTCTGAGAAAAATAATCAACAACAGTCCAATAAAGATCAGCAATAAGACTACTCTGTCACTGACTTTGAACCTCAAAAATTGATCGCAAATTATGCAAGCTATTATTAATAATAAACTCATACAATCAGGATCATGATAGTAACGAAGAATATAAACAGATCATTCTTGGGTCAGCATGTGACATGGAAGTTAAGACAGCTGGGTCCCACATGGCTAACTGCACGGTGTGAGTCCCAGACCCAGGGTGCTTGAAAATCATGCTGGGTATGTGTGTGTGCCTGCCCAAAATCAAGAGAAGAGATGGAAGAGAGGGGATTGCAGTATAGTCATCTCCTCTGGGCAATTTGTCAAGTTCCCTCTCTCTTCATCTGTCTCTGTCTGGCCAGTGCATGTGCCTTATAGCAAAACTCTAAAACTAAACTAAACTAAAATATTATTCTTCTTTTCTTTTTTAACAGAACAGGTATTGCTTTATTAAATTCTACCATTTGTAGTAAGACATATACTAGATGCCATGGGAGTTAGAAAGAGAAGAGAAGGCCCAGGATTTAATGGATTTGACATATAGTTCGAAAAGTTATAGGTAAATCTAAATGACCAGTGTTTCTTAAACTTGGCACCCAGGAATTGTGGGTCACCAATTCTCTGTGGTGAGGGCTTGTGCTGTGCATTGTAGGGTGCTCACCTGGCCTTTACCCACTAGATGCCAGGAGCATCCACCTACCCCAGTCGCCACGGTCACATGTTAATACGTCTCCACTGGCACCAACTACATAATATAAAAAGGCCAGCGCGAAATGAAATGTGGGTCCCTTGTTCAAAAAAGCAGGGCAAAGGTGACACGGCAGTGACTCAAATATGCAGCATTTTACTTTCTTCCATAGACTCTCTCACGATCTTCCATGGTGTTTTTAAATTGCTATTTAATTGGGACCAGCAGTTAGCATGGCTATGTCACTGGACTCCCACGTGGTCAACCATGATTCGAGTCCCGGACCCGGTCGCTTAAACTCACGCCAGGCACATGATCACACATGCCCAAGATCCCGAGAAGAGAGTGGAGGAGAAGGGATTGCGGCATGGCCATCCCCCCGGGGGGTGATTTCTCGCTTTCTGTCTCTCTGTCTCTTTCTGTCTTTCTGGTGAGCACATGTGCCCTATAGCAAAAACCTCTAAAAAAAATTGCTATTTAATGTCAGTCTATATAAAGAGACATTAAAACTTTAACTAAAATAAATTTCACTGTCTATGTAAGAGAATGCTAGTTTTAACTAGAAACATAAGAGCATTTATTTCATATACAAAATGACTTAAATTAGACAACTCCTATTTCATGGATCAAAAAGGCTTCAAGCATTCAGAGAAAATGCATATTATGAAACAGCTGTGCATATATTCCAAAATTTTTGCACCAAAATAAACCTGTCCTTTAATTCCATTTTTCTAAGACCCTTTCGAAGTCTCCTCGTACAGGTGTTTCACTTTTACTAGAGCAGTGGAAATGCTGCATCCTCTCAACGCTCTACTCACAGCTTAATGCTGAGTAAGGAAGACCCGGAAGAAAAAGGGGTTATGGGTTGTTCTATCTTTCCTTTATTTGTATTTCATCATTTGGGGGGTAAGGAGTCGGCTAATATGGGAAAGTCATGTGAATAAGAAAAAATAAGGTAGAGTTTCTTTGTCATTCATAATTCCTAGAATACCACTGTCTTCTTTCTGCTTTCAAACCAAGTTCCAGGTTCAGACAAAGCCTGCTGGGGTTATGCATGCACCTGCTCACTCAGTGATAGATAAAACATGCTTAATTTGTACTTATTGCTTAGATTTCCAGAGGGCACGTGTGCTTGCCAAAGAGGGAAGACAGAGATACAGAGAGTGAGAGAATCCTTCAATGGGGCATGGTCATGCCACAATCCCTTTTCCTCCGTTTTCCATCCCATCAGGATTTGGCTCATGCACACACATGCACCTGACATATTTTTCAAGCCACCAGAGCTAGGATTCAAATCCTGGTCAACCATGGGAGATCCAGATTCTTATGCATAGAGCTTAACCACTGGATGAAAGGGGCAGGCCATGATACTACTTTGAGCCTGATTGAACTCCCACTCGTGGTAGGCAGCCAGAATTCTATGTTCACGGGGCTTCATGAATGGGAGGTGCAAATGGAGTGGGAAAGAGCAGCATCCCAACATATCAAACATCAATTTTCTTATGCACAAGCTCCATTGTCCCATCAGCTCTGCTTAAAAATGAAACTATTCAAAAATAAAACTATTAAGAATTACAAGAGGCAACAGCAGGGTAGTAAACCAAACACGGGGCTCCTCTGAGTATACATCACGTGAGCTTGCGTAGATTGCACTTCCATGAACCTGGCCTTGGGCTCCAGACACGGCCAGGTGTCCATGGAGAGCAGACTCACCCTGGTTGAGAACCACGGGGGTGCAGTGCACAGAAGGCTATGCTTAGTGTCATGGTGGTGAAGAGCACGTAATTATAATGGATCTCAGGATCAGTACTGTTTCAGACTGAGATTAACAAAAGTTTCACTAAAACTTAATATGGAAAACAAGAATGTGAGTGGGATTTTTGGAGATAAAAGCTTGGAAATTTTCTGAGTGTATAAATTTCTGATATTTCATCTGCTGTCTTTAATAAAACACAGTTTTTTAAAGCGTTTAACTTTTAAATATATATATATATAAAATGTGTGTGTGTGTGTGTGTGTATATATATATAGTATAATATTTGCAGAATAGGGGCCAGCAGATGGCATAGCAGTTATATCACCTGACTCCCACATAGCTGACCATGGTTTGAGTCCTGGATCCAGAGGCTTGAAACGGTGCATGTGTATGTGTGTCTAAGAATCTGGAGGTAGAAGAGATTACATCTTGGCAATCCTCCCTGGGGAAGGGGGTGATTTCTCACTTTCCCTCCTATTGTCTTGGTCTCTCTCTCTCTCCAGTGAGCACATGCTCCCTAAAGGGGGGTGGGGAGGAGTCTTAAAGAAAAAAAATTAACAGAATAAAATTTTGTCTTGTTAATAAGTAAAACATTGCTTGAGAAAAAAGTTATAACAAAACATGAGTGATTGTACTTACAATTTTATACAAAAATTCTGAGCAATTCCATACTTTCCCAGGGGATACTTTGCACTGTAAAGATCCAGGTTTCTACGTAAGCCATCACTCATAACGTAGAGCAGATGAGGATGCTTAACCTCCTGCTTTCTATGTTATCTGATTTATTTAAGATGCATAGAATCACACTTTCATATATCTAGATGCTTTTGGATTTAATGCCGCCCAGAGCCAAGCGGTTCCTCTTAGTTTCACACCCTCTAAAATTATGATTTGCAACTCTCACATGAAGTTGCTTTCGCTTTCATTTTATTAATAATATTCAAAACTTCACGTAAGATAAACTTCTTTTCTTCTCGGTTTTTTTTTTTTTAGGTTTTTTCTTTGATTCCTTACCATACCAGTGGCATTAAACTCTGTTCTGACCCCATGCAAGGTTAGGTTGTGAACATTAAATAAAATAGTGAGAGAAAGAGTTTGCCACCTACAAAGAGTATATAATTATTTGGTAATGTGTACATTCTAATTACATCAGAAGGATCTGAATGACCTAAATGTTCATCGATTTTTTTCTAGACTCTCTCTGAATTGACATAGTTTAAATAATGCTAGTTGCTATAACAAACAACCCTTGAATCTCAGTAACTTCATACAAATATGTTACTACTCACCCATCCACATCTAAGCAGGTCAGATGGCTCTTCTGTGTGACTTCCGCCAAGTTGTGGCTCAGGCCCCCAGGCTTCCTCCATCTGGTGATGGTTCTATTCTCAACATATAGCCTCTCCAAATGTTATAGCATGGGAACAGAAGGAGTATGCAGGGAATTTCAATAGCCAGTCTTAGAAATGGTGTGGATAGGGCCGGCAGGTGGCGTGGTGGTTAAGGCGGCTGGATTCCCACATAGCTGACTGTGGTTGATGTCCCGGACTGGGCAGCTTGCTTTCTCACTTTCCTTCTCTCTCTCTCTGTTTCTCTCTGGTCAACAACTACAACAACAAATTAAAAATAATGACAATGAATAAAATTAAATGAAATAATTCTTTTAAAAAAAGAAAGAAATGGTGTATATAGCATCTGCTCACTTTCTGTGTTTAGAAGGTACTCAAATGACCTAACTGCAAAGGAGATTAGGAAATGTAGTCCTTATGTGTTCCCAGAAAGAAAGAGCAATGTTTCGTAAGAATGGGTATCATCCCTGCCGTATTTCAGGAATAATATAATGGCCCAATATAACAAACAATGTTATTTATACTTTACTAGCCTGGTCAAGGAAACTACAAAGAGTGCCTGCTCTTCACTTGAAGTAATATCTACTTAGACTTGGGTTAGAGTCCAAGTTTTATCTAACAATATATTAGATGGATGTAGTACTACGATATTTAATCTAGCATTCAAGGAAGCTTTAAGTAATATTTCATATTATTCACATAATATTTTATTGTATTAATGAAAATGACTTTTATCTGGTCATCAGATAAGTCATGACATATTTTTCTATGTTTTTCTACACAAAAATGCATCATGACTTTTCTGACAACCCAATATATTGACTGTTCATTTGTAATATATGCATTTTTAAATTATTATTTATTTAATTTTATTTATTCATTCATTTATTTTCATTTGACCAGAGAGAGACACAGAGAAAGAGATAGAGATAAAGAGAGAGGGAAAGGGAGAAAGGAAGCTGCCAGGTCCCGGGACTTGAACCATGGCCAGCCATGTGGGAGTGTCCAGCACCTTAACCACCACGCCACCTGCTGGTCCCTGTAATATATGTATTTGACACAAAGCTGAGCACTGTGTTGGGCCCTGTGTGCACACACACACACACACACACACATTACCAGGTCTAACCTTTACTCTAACGTCTGCCTCCAAGAACTATAAAGAGTTGGGGAATCAAAATTAGCCTAGCAAAATTCAGAAATCCACAGGACCAGCAGTTAGCGTAATGGCTATGTCGCTGGACTCCCATGTACTTGACCGTGGTTCGTGTCCCAGACCCGGTGGCTTAAAATTCACGCCAGGCGCGTGTGCATGCATGCCCAAGATCCTGAGAGGAGAATGAAGAAGGGATTGCGGCGTGGCCATCCCCCCTGTGGGGCGATTTCTCTCTTCCTGTCCCTCTGTCTCTGTCTGTCTGGCGAGTGCACGTACCTATCACAAAAACCTCTAAAAAAAAAAAAAAACTCAGAAATCCACAATTAGGTGCTAAATTGTAAGGTGGTGACTATAAAGGTTGCAAATTTTTAGCCCATCTATTGAATCAGTCTCATTTTGTTTAAGCCACACACAGAATGTTACTATAAAAACCTGAATCAATACTTAAAACTTAGAAGATTTTATCATAAAATTTTCCTGAGCAAGTAGAAAATCTGGAACACTGGGCCTCCCCACAGCAACAACCAATAGAGCTGAGTTGTGGCTGCCCTTAACATGCCTCTTTCAGTCTCCAAGGGCTTCACCATTCCCAGTGGAGGCCCCACAGAAGAGAATGGTTGATTATCATTTGTCATGTGATTACAATGTTGTTTTCCTCTTATTTTAAGAAATATTTCTCCAACCAGCTAGGTGGTTGCAGCAGTAACACATTTCTCCAGTACTGCTGAATCATATGGGAGATCACGGGTTTGGTTCCCCAGTTTACCTGTACACACTGGGTGTACACACCTGAAAGTCTGAGAAGGTCTGTGTGGGACCCTGTTGAGGGTGTTTGTCTCATTTTCTCTCCTTCTCTGTCTCTCACTCTCATGAAACAAACTTTAAAAAAAAATCACTTAAAATGTCTCTGTCAAAACAATGATTAAAAAAAATAGAACAAGGGCCAGCCAGGTGGCATAGTAGTTGGGGATGCTGGATCCCACATCACCAACTGTGCTGTGCAAGTCCTGGATCCAGTGGCTTAAAAGACATGCTGAGCACATGTGTGTGTCCAAAATCTCAAGAAGAGAGTATAAGAGAAAGGATTGCAATGTGGTCATTCCCCTTATTGGGGGAGGGTGCTTTCTCAATTTCTCTTTCTATCTCTCCCTCTCTGTCTCTCTCTGGTGAGTACACAAACCTTTTAGCAAATTTAAAACAAAACAAAATGGATAGAAGTGTAGACATGACCAAAAAGAATGGGACAAGAAAATTGTGTGTTTCATGAAATATGGAAGGTAGCTACATCTTTGTGTGGTTGGATAATATTCTTGAACATTTTCTACGCAAAGAGAGCCTCTAAAACATTCAACCTACAATCGCCTTCCATCACCACCCTGACCTGACAGACACTTCAGAAAAAAAAAAATAAAAAAGGCAAACAGCTTTATAGAGGTATACTTTACATATCATAACATTTATCCCTAAGTATACAATATAATGATTTTAGTAAATCTGAGTTGTGCAATGATTATCATGATAATTTTAAGGACCCTTCCCTCACCACCCAAATTCCTTTGAGTCTGTATATAGTTACTCCCTGATCCCACCTTCAGTCCCAAGATCTGTATTCCTTCTCTACCCAATAGATCAATTCAAGTTTTCAAATCATGCTTGAGTAAGGTATTCGGAAGAGGATACTGTTCTAGTCTGCTGAAGGAAAGACTACTTTATAAAGCAGTATCTATCTATGTAGTCCGTGTGTATCATTGCTCACAAAAGAGCAAGGTATTTCTGGGCGACTGTCATTTTTTGCTTAGCAGCTATTAACTCCATTAATGGCCTTAGGTTGGCTAGGTAACTTTTCTTTGATTTTGTTTATAACAAGTTGACATTTTAAGAAAAATACAAATCATACCATACTACCTATTTTTGGAGATGTCTTAAAAGGGTTGTGGAAAATAAAATTAAAGTATGAGATTATTTTGGTGGAAAAAATATTTGAAATCTACATAGTTTTCTCGTAATATTCATTTTTCAGAAACATTTTGATAAATGTGCAAGTCAAATGTCTCTTTGTTCTTTGCTCTATCTTTGGGGGAATCCTGGGAATCTCCCCAATAAAACTCTTTCACACCTCAAAACTTGTATAATCTGTGTCCCTCATAAAGAAATTTATCGAGTCTTTTTCCTGTAACATTTCTTCTGTTGTTTCTTGTGCTATTCCCTTTTTTAAAAAAAAATAATTTGTAATTTAGTCTGACATATCTTTATCACCTAACCTTTTTTTTTTTTGAGAAGTTTTTGCTATAGGGCGTGTGCGCTTGCCAGACAGACAGAGAGATAGAAAGCGAGAAATCACCCCCCAGGGGGGATGGCCACGCCTGGCCACGCCGCAATCCCTTCTCCTCCATTCTCCTCTCAGGATCTTGGGCACGCACGCGCACACATGCTTAGCATGAGTTTTAAGCCACCGGGTCCAGGACGCGAACTGTGGTCGACTACGTGGGAGTCCAGCGACATAGCCATTACGCTAACCACTGGTCCCTTTATCACCTAACCTTTAACATCTGTTCCTTAATGTTTAAGGGCGATTAGAGTTCTTTTACACTTTTGTATTCTTTATACAAAGCCTTAACCTTCTGCCTTCCCTATAGTAAGTGTTTAATAAAAACTTGCTGAGGATTAAATGTCATTTATGAATTACATGTAAGGATTACAATTTGGTGATTCATCAACTTTAAATGCAATAAAAATAAAATGAGTCAGTTGAGTCAATATAGACGGGGTTTAGCAAGAGTGTGTGTGTGTGTGTGTGTGTGTTTAATCATTGCAACTTAGACCACTGAAACAGCTCAATAAGAGGTTAGTCTGCTTATTTTAGTATCATAACAAGTGAGCTAGATCAACTCTTTAATACATTGCTCATAGCGCAGCCATTTAATCAATTAAACAAAGAAATCTAGGGCCAATTTGCCACTTTTCTGTTGCTTTTGAGGTTTTTTGTTTGCTTGTTTTGTTTTTTCTTTGTAGATTTATTTGTGCCTTTTTTTCCCATCCCCCACTTTTTCGTCTCTCTCCCTTTCTCTCTCTTTCTCTCTCTCTCTCCCTCCCCTTCCTGACCTATCAGTCCATTCACATCTCTGCTGTGGCCTGTTTTGTTCTTAGTCTCTAACAGGCTCTTACAGTGTCAGTATCCCCAAGTTCAGGGACATTTTCAAATGTTCTGGCCAGTTCTGGCTTGCCTCCCAAAGCAGGAGCAGGAAGTCACTTGCAGATTTTAAATGGATGCAGGCAGCCTTTAACTGCCCTTATAGAAATCTGTGCTAACAAAAAATTTAAAAGATGAAAAAGAACTCTAAGGAAAAAATAGTAAATTCTCCAAGTAGGAAAACTAAAATATTTTAGGACATATGGAAATGCATCATCATAAAATTATATTTGATTTGACCCAAATGAAATTTATTTAACAAAGGTCATTTGGTGGGAACGTATCTATTTGAATATAGAGAGACTATAAATCTGTATTTGAAGTATCCAGTTTATCTCCTTTTTAGATAGTATGATGCTTCCCTCTCAAAACACAAAGATAACACTTTTTAAAATCTGTAAGGCCATCTTTCAGGCCAAGGTTTTGACTTTAAAGAGAAAACGGTTTGAAGAGGATTTTTCTTTTGAAATGTGCGTGCGTGCGCGCGCGCGCGTGTGTGTGTGTGTGTGTGTGTGTGTTTTCCCCTTCAGCTGATATTCTCCATCAAGCCACTTTAAAATCTTAAAAAAAAGAGTTTAAAATAAGTAAATGCTCCTCTTGGAGGAAAAGAATGACAGAGATGTCACACCCTCTCCCCACAACAAGACTGTCCCCCAAAACCCTCTGGCTTTCCCACTGCTTCATAGCCATTCATCGGTCTGAGGTTTCCTCCGTGTTGTGTTTACAAAGCCACTTAAGCCCACGCACCCATTTAACATATTTATGACCCCAGTTTTCTTTCTGCTCTCTGAGACTGTACCATAATTGTTCTCGGGACCCAGGGACTGCAGAGAGCCTTCCCTGCTGAAAAGAGACAACATAAAGAAGGAAATGAATGTGTGGGGACTGAATACCTTCAACAAAACGACTGGGTGCAGTTTGGCCCCTGCCCACCCCCCTCCCAGGGTCACTTTAATTGAGTGGAGCCTCAACCTCTATTGAGTGTATGGGAGACTATTAACTCTTAACAACGCTTCGTCTCAGGTTATTTATTTATTGCTTAAATGATTTGTTATTGCTACTTGAATTTAATACACCCTCTGGGAACCAAGATAGCAGCATCACGTTACAGAAAAACTACAAGTTATTTTAAAACTGTAATTGACGTTTTATGAGCGCCATAAAATCTTTCTGAACAAATAACTCACCATTAGTCAGAACCTTCAGCGGGAGATCTGTAAAATTAAGGCCGTCAGAGAACAGTACTGTACTTGTGTGTGTGTGTGCGTCTATGTCTGTGCTGGGGAGAGTGGGGCGGAGGGCAGACAGGGATGCTGCAGAGAAATTCTACTGGATTAGTTCTCGTGGTTTCCATGTGTCTGGATTAAACTCACTGCCTGGTTGAGTTAGAGGGTTCTGGGCAATGGGATTCCCAGGAAGGATGACCTGCATGTGGTGAGCACATTTCAGGGGACCACCCCGGATCCTTTACCTTTTCCAATTCATTGAAATAACTTCCCTGCCCAACACCTGGTGGACTGAGGTGGAGCTCCCAGCCTGGCTGAGTCAGCAGAGTTACTAGTTGGAAAAGCAGCATTCTTGGGCTGCAGAGTCCCAGTCATATGTGAATTCTATGGCCCGCTGAAAAGCTTCTCACAATAGCTTCGGTGAGAGAATGCAACCTCTGATGCTAGCATCTGCCTAGTTAATGCTGGGTACCCTTCCTCATCAAGCACTCCAACTGCCCACTAATATCTTTTTTTTTTTTCTTTTGGAGAGGTTTTTGCTATAGGGCGCGTGTGCTCGCCAGAAAGACAGAGAGAGAGACAGAGAGACCGAAAGTGAGAAGTCACCCCCCCCAGGGGGGAGTGGTCACGCCACAATCCCTTCTCCTCTCTGGATCTTGGGCACTCACGCACACGTGCCCGGCGTGAGTTTAAGCCACCGGATCTGGGACTCGAACTGCGGTCGGCTACATGGGAGTTCAGTGACATAGCCATTACGTTACTTACTGGTTAGCCCCTCTAATATCTTGAAGCAAGCATGTCATGCAAAGATTAGGAACACTCAGAAAATTACACACAACTCTTCCTACTCATCTCAGGTCTCAGGAGAGCATGATATTCAGATTTGGTTGAACCTTAATCTTTAAAAAGCACTAGCTGTGTGCCAAGCACTGCACAGAGCATAGCAGACAAAACTAAATATAAGTGTATAGGCACAGAGATAAGCACACAGAGGCTCATCCTGGATTGCCTAACACCTAGAATAGCACACACAGGGAAGTGGAAAGGGAAAGGCCCTCTAAGACTAACTTCCTACCCCTCCTCTGCACAGGCATGCACATGTCAGGTTTTTCTGGACTGCTGCTTGTGACTACGCATCTTTGGGATGGGAAATTGCCATATCCATGAAGGTTCATTTTTGTTTCCAAAGCGCTCTATATGGTTTGAAAGCTCCTTTTCAGAGATGTTTTCAAATGTTTCAGGGATTTGTTGTAATCAGCTATGGTGAGACCCAGAGACATGGAAATGACTGTCGTGAAGGAAGACAGACATCAGTTCTTACCAATTCCCAGAAACAGGAGGCATGACAGCCACATGCAGCCACATGGAGAAGCACCAGGGCCAGCCAGGGGGCGAAACGAGTGAGGGGCATGTGGGTAAGACCCTTTAGTGTGACTTCCACAGTGGGAACCAGCAAGGCAGGATACGACTGTTTGGGACTGGCTGGTTGGAGTAATTCAGCGGGCTCTGGGATTTAGGCGCCCAATCCTAATTACCTGGCCCTGAGATGGTTAGGGCAGGTGGATAGAGCCCAGAGTCCTGAGAACCAGACAAAAGAGTGTTTGGGGATAATGGCTCTGGATCATTCGTTTGCATATGAAAGGTGCACAACCAGGCAAGCCATTTGCTAGTCCCGAGATTGAGTTAGTCCTGGGAGAGAAAGTCCTTCTAGGGTTAGAAAATACAGAATCTAGAAAATGCGGTTGGTCATTACAAGGGATGAGCCGCAATGGCCTCCCGCATTTCCTATCCCCAGTCCTAGTTTGGACGTCTGGCGCTAGGAAGCTCCAACCTGCGATTCTCCTCGACAGGCTGTTGGGTGTCTTGATGCTAGTCCTCCCTCACCCTATTTCCCCTCCTGAGCCGTGACCTGAGTGAACCCTGTCCCACCTTGTCTGATTTGAGAGATACCAATTTGCCCTTTCCTTCTCTCATATCCTGTGCATTTCCAGCACGTGATTAGGAATATTCTAGTTACTCATAATGACATTTTGAGTACTTACAACTCTGTCCGTAAGTTATATTTATGCAGGGCAATTGTTGGCTCCAGAGAAATATACATGAGAAATGTTACAGATGTTGAGAAATTGCCCTCTGTTGACCTTCCTCATTGCCTTGTTTTGAATTTATATATATATATTAATATATTCTATACCTAGTAAGTTAATGTTTGTGACTGATTATCCTCTTGTCTGTAATCCTGTAGTAAGTAGCAAAAGTAAATTTTCCTTCCAGACCTCTGACTTCTTTTACACCTACACCCACAGTGAGTTATAATAATATTCATGTAATTCCACTTTTATAAAATAGTTCTTGACACTTTATTGTCTGGAAAAGCAATCATAAGTCATTAAAATATATGAATTAGGAAAAATATAACTGCTGTATTTTGGTTAAATGAAAAATGATAAGGCAACTGCAGGAAAAATTTTCTAATAGAAGTCAATAACTGATTTTTGGTAATAGAAGGTAGAACTGTCCAAGTGGAATATCATCAAATAAAGTTTATGAACAATAGCAAGGATTTACAAATTCATATGAGAGGACTTTTAAAAGTTCATGGAAAGGATGGGACCAGCAGTTAGCGTAATGACTATGTCACTGGACTCCCATGTAGTCGACTGCAGTTCGAGTCCCGGACCCGGTGGCTTAAACTCACGCCAGGCGCATGTGCGTGCATGCCCAAGATCCTGAGAGGAGAATGGAGGAGAAGGGATTGCAGCATGGCCATCCCCCCAGGGGGTGATTTCTTACTTTCTGTCTCTCTGTGTCTCTCTGTCTTTCTGGTGAATGCACATGCCCTATAGCAAAAACCTCTCAAAAAAACAAAAAACAAAAAACAAAAAAAAAAACCTTCATGGAAGGGCCAATCCCAGCACAATGGGTAAGCTATGGGCAGAGGTTAATGGAATGGGACCCCACATGGCCAACAGATACCACATGGCTGACCAGGTTTTGAGTCACCCCTCTTCAGTGGCTTGAAAAACACACAGGACAAGCATGAGCATTTGCTCAGGGTCCTGACAGGATAGAGAATTAGAAGGGAAAAAAGAGAATTGCATCATGACCAGGTCCTGTTGGTTTCTCTCTCTCTCTCTCTCTCCCTCACTCATACAATATCATTTCTGCTATGTATGTATGTGTGTATATATATATATATCAGAGTTTATTTTGGTGCAAACAGCTTTTGAAATTCATGCACTTTTTCATAATACTCATTTTCCTATAAACCTTTTGAAAACCCCTTCATATGCTATACTTCATATTGGAGATCTCAAACATTCAGAGAAAGGGACCAGCAGTTAGCGTAATGGCTGTGTCGCTGGACTCCCACGTAGTTGACCACAGTTCAAGTCCTGGACCTGGTGGCTTAAACTCACGCTGGGCGCATGTGCATGCATGCCCAAGATCCCAGGAGGAGAATGGAGGAGAAGGGATTGCGGTGTGGCCATCCCCCCGGGGGATGATTTCTCGCTTTCTGTCTCTGTCTCTCTCTGTCTGTCTTGCGAGCGTACGTGCCCTATAGCAAAAACCTCTCAAAAAAAAAAAAAATAGAGAAACAAATATAAAGGGAAGCTAGTAATAATACCACACGTTTACCTTGGGGTAGAAACTATGTAATTTCCCTAAAGATTTTTGTTACATAGAAGAAGACAGTAAGTACTCATCCTCTAGGCTTTCCCATTGTCCAGCCAGCCCCCAAAAATTCAGTCTCTGAATTCCATGCCCTCAGGGAATTTCCAGTTTGAAGAAAGTCCAAAATCTGTACCTGATAGTAACTGTGCAGGAGGATTAATAAATGGGTAAATTTTCTTTATTTTCTGAAGCTTACTTGTTTGACCATCTCACTTCTTATTTTAGACTGCTCTTTGCTTTCTCATTTTCATCTTACATCTTAAAGTTTCTTTTTCTACTGCAGAGGAGCAAGATAAAAGTTCAGCATACTTTTCACATTCGGAGGCATGTGATCTGTAAGACAAACCCCTTTTAGAAACCAGTGTTTATGACTAAATAATGTAGAATGTATATCATGTCCTTGGTCCAGAGAGCCACCTGAATACGGAGACAGTTTCAGTACCTTCCAGCCTGTGTGAGTCCTGGAGAGGGGGTACTGAGGTAAGTGCAGTATGTTTTGTCCCCTTTAAAGTTTCATCTTGGGCCAGCCACTTAACGTAGTGGTTAAGGGAGCTGGATCCCACAGGGCCAACCATGCTTCTTCCACCAGCCCCAGCAGCTTGCTGGGTGTGTGCATGAGTCCCCAAAACCTTGACAAGTTGAGAGTTGGCCGCGTCCCACTGGTAAATAAAAGTACACATGTCCGCTGGCAATTAAAAATAAAAAGGCCTAGTCTAGTGGCCACCCAAGCCTAACAACCCAGCATCATTTTGACTTCTTTTCTTTGGGACAATTCATTGTCCTACCAGCCTCACATTTCTACACACTCCTCAGGTTTTATGAATCCCATCTTCTCATTGCCATTGCAGTGAAGGCAGGCCTGGCTTCAGCCCGCCCCTCTAGGACGTTTTGGGTTGTCTCTTCATCTACCACCGTCTCTCCAACACAGCCTGGTTACATTGCCATCACATTGGTCTTTCAAAACAAGTGCCCTGGTGTTCGCATCACTCCCCTATCTTAAAGTCTTCAATATTCTCCACTACCTGACAACGAATACCATTGGCTGACCACTGTTTGTGCCATCCTTACAAACACTCCCTTCAAACAGAGATGAGAAAGGACGTGGGCCAAATTTGCAGAGATAGTATGGAAACCCCAGGCCCTGGCCTTTCATCTGTCTGGTGTTAGAGACCACATACTTACTAAATATACTCTCCCTCCTTCAGAATCCTAACCTTCTAAATCCCTTCTCTTGGATTGAATGTGCTAGAACAAAATCAAGGCTCAAGTTATTTCTCACTACTTGAGCTCTCGGCATCATTGCAGACTAAGTGCTTTTGCTCTCTCTAATGAGCCAGTCACGTGCCTCTTTGGTTCCCATCAAGTCAGAATAGTGTCTCCCTAAAGACAAATTCACTATGTTATGCTTCTGCCTCCCACATCATCATCACTCCCAGTTCAAAGAAAGACTTGGATGTTTTGGAGAAACTTGTATCTTCTTCAAGAGATTCAGCGTGTTCATTCCTGGGTTCTCAAACTGCGTTCACAGCTACACTCTGGGCTGTCTCCTTCAGAACATTAGAGATGTTCCCTTCTGCTGAGAAGTGTCAGAAAATAGACATGATGAAGCTGTGTACTAGGCAGGATCTTAAAAGGATGCAGATTTATGCCATAGCTTGAAGCAATTTATTCACATACTTTAAAAGAAGATGAAAACTGTTTCTATAAAAAATATCACTGCATAGAATGCCCATGTGGGGGCCATATGAATGCAGGATTATAGGTAAATAACAAAAATACACATGAGACTTTGGATTAATTTTATTTTATTTGCCAGGGGCATGTGCACTTGCCAGAGAGACAGAGAGAGGGAGAATGAGAAAGCACTCCCTTCACGGGTTCATGCTCATGCTAAAATCCCTTCTCCATTTCTTCATCCTGTCAGGATTTGGGACATACATACACATGTGCCCAGCATCTTTTAAAAAGAATTATTTATTTATTTTATTTATTATTATTATTTATTATTTAAATTTGACCAGAGAGAGAGAAAGAGAAAGTGAGAAAGCAAGAAAGCAAGCCACCAGGTCTGGAACTTGAACCTCACTGTTCAAGTTGACCGTGTGGGAGTCCAGTGCCTTAACCACCATGTTACCTGCCGACCTCCTAGCATTTTTTTCTTCTAAAACTGCTGAGCCCAGAATTCAAAACACATGTTTAACCATGTGAGCTCTGACTCCCTTAACCACTAGCCATAAGGGTGGCCCTGGGTGGCTTTTGTTGTAGATGCCCTCCCGTCTCAGCTATACATTTTGTTCACAAAGGAAAGGAAACATCATCAGTTGTCACCCTTGCTGAATGCTTGCACAGTGCAAAGAATGTGGCTAAGTTCGGGCCACCTGGGACGATGATGATGATGGTGAAACTAGAAGCAGATGTCTCATGTGAACCAGAGCACACGTTTAGACACAGCAAGTATTTGTTGTCAAATCCTTGGAAATAGACATCTGCTGCTCCTTTCTGGGCACTCAGAGATGGGTTGATTCAGAATTTACTGCTTCTGGGACCAGCAGTTAGTGTAATGGCTATGTCGCTGGACTCCCACGTAGTGGACCACGGTTCAAGTCCCAGACCTGATGGCTTAAACTCACACCGGGCGCATGTGCATGCGTGTCCAAGATCCTGAGAGGAGAATGGAGGAGAGGGGATTGCAGTGTGGCCATCGCCCCTCGGGGATGATTTCTTGCTTTCTGTCTCTCTGTCTCTGTCTGTCTGGCGAGGGCCCGCCCCCTATAAAAAAACCCTCTCAAAAAAAAAAAAAAAGAAAAGAAAAGAAAATTTACTGCTTTTCAACCACCAACTAAAGGTGGTGTGAGGTTTTTCAACCTTGGAGTTACCTGGGATTTTGAGAGACTGATACCCAGATCCCACCCCTAGAGACTGGATTTTTACAAACTTCTCAGGTGATTGTAGCCATAGGCTGAGCATTGTTGCTTCTCTAGACTCTTGTTACCAGGTGTAGCCTGTGAGCCCGCAAAATTCAGTAACACCTGTTAGAAAGGTAAAGTCTTAGGGTCCTGCAAATGGAATAATGGTTACACTGCTGGACTCCCACTTATTTGACCACAGTTCCAGTCCCAGCCCCAGTGGCTTAAAACTCATGCCAGGTATGTCTGCATGCATTCCCAAAATCTAGAGAGGAGAACAAAGGAGAAGGGATTGCAGAAAGGTCTCAGACCCCTATCCAAAGTTCTCAAATCAAGATCAGCATTTTGACCAGATTTCAGTATGATATGCACTCACATTAAAGTTTGAAAAGGTGCAAGATTTTTCTCTTCCTATATAGCTTCTGACCTCCTGACCTGTAACTTTTTCTGACTTTCATTACGAAATGCCTTGTACTCTGTGTGATGTTCCACTTTCTCCTGCTCTGGATTGCTAACTGTCTGCAAGTGTTGGATACAAACAGGCCTCTTTTCCTCACTCCTCTCTCCGCTCCTTAAGCTCTAAGTGATCTTATTAAACAGGAACTTATCCCAGCTGGTCAGTTTTCTCAAGTCTCTTGGCCAGCCTGCAGAGGAGCTGCATGGAAGGCTTCTCTCAATTCCAGTCCACCGTGGACAGATTTGAAAACACCGGTTCCTGAAGACCAGCTTTCCTTCAGGAAGGCCATGGGCCCACCAGGTATCCTTCTCTCTAATTCTTTTCCTTCCAGAGCTTTCATCCTTGGAAATTACCATCATGCCTCATTTTGGAAAAGTTAGATCTTGCAATATGTTGTCCACAGATAAGAGAGAATTATCAAGATGGACAAGAATTTGAGTGTGGATGAACTGGTTCCCTGAGAATAAATAGCCATTGGAATGAGGCATTGTAAGGACTAGGCCTGATAATAGTGAAGTTAAAGTAGCCTATAATTTTTTCTTACCAAAGTCTAATGAACATTTCTGGGTCTAATTAAGAAAGAATGGTTAGAATCTGATGGTTAATTATTTTAAAAAGAGATTTTTTTTTTCCTTCTCTGTATTGGACCTTACTTTCTCATTCTGCTGTTGAGCTTCCATCCAGTGAGTGTATAGAGAGGTCTAGGTGCATATAGTCAAACTTCTGGATTTTGCTAGACTCAGAGAAATCCTACCCCCACCCCCCCCACTGAGCCAGTGTGGCAAAGGGAGATGCTCCTTTTCATAAATCTGACCTCAGAACTCCTGAAGGTAGCACATTGAAAAACCCAGTAGAAGAGAGAAATTGGCACAGAAGTACCTCACACTCAAGGGAAATCAAAAGCTCACAGTTGCAGAAACCTTCTCCTACAAATTAGCTAAAAGTGAATACATCACCAAATGACCAAAAATCAGAGAAGAGCCTCTAGTGTGAGAAAAACAAGTGATACATCTCCGACAAGGTAACATAGTAAGTCGTCTCCAAGTACGGAAAAATCAGAGGAAATTAGTGAAATGTCAGAAAAGCAGTTCAGAATACTAATGGCAGCAAAACTCTATGAGATGGAAGAGAAAAGAGACTCTAGGATATGAGGAAGTCTTTTCATGACTTGGAGGAGATAGACAATATAAAGACGAATCAAACAAAACTTCTAGAGTAGAAGTCTGTAATGCAGGAGATCAAAATCTCCCTCAAATATATTAAAAGCAGATTAGATCATGCAGAAGATAGAATCTCTGATATAGAAGACAAAACCTCTGACCTAGAAAAAAATCACCAAAAAGAATGAAAATATTACCAAAAAAATGAGAATAATATACAGGAAATACTAGGTACCAATAAACGCCCAAACATCCAAATAATTGGTATCCCAGAAGGTGAATAATCTAATAAGGGCATTGATAATCTATTCCATGAAATCCTGGAAGAAATCTTTCCAAATCTAGAGAAGTATTCAAGCATCCAGATTTAAGAAATACAAAGGACCCCCAGTAGATTCAACCCAAGAAGATCCTCTCCAGGGCACATCATAGTCAGATTGGCCAAAAAGGTGGATAAAGAAAAGATTCTAAAAATGGGCGAGAGAAAAACCAAGTTATTTACAAAGGTTATCCCACGAGGCTAATATTGGATCTTTCAGTGCAAACAATGCAAGCAAGGAGAGAATGGGAAGATGTATTCAAAATGTTAAAAGAAAAACATTTTTGACCAAGATTACTATACCCAGAAAAATTATCCTTCAAATGTGAAGAAAAGATAAAAACAACTCAGATAAACAAAACCTGAAAGAATTTACCAACACTAGACCAACTCTTCAAGAAGTACTGAAGGGAGTGCTATACCAGGAAAATTAAAGAGAGATAGGTAGACCTAAGAGAACAAAAAACAACCAAGAGAATCCAACATAAATGAATGAAAACTCCATGTTAGACAGACACTTTTTCAGTATTTTCAGAGCAAGCAACTAGTCATGTATTCATTTGCCTTGGGGCGTCTAAATTTGACTTCTTAACATTTAAGATTCTATCTCTGGGACCAGCAGTTGGCGTAATGGCTATGTCATTGGACTCCCATGCAGTCGACCTTGGTTGGAGCCCTGGACCCATTGGTTTTAACTCATGCCAGAAGCGTGTGCACGCATGCCCAAGATCCTGATAAGCGAATGGAGGAGAAGGGATTAGAGCATGGCCATCCCTCCCTTCCCCCCAGGGTAATTTCTCACTTCCTGTCACTCTGTCTCTCTCTGTCTTTCTGGTGAGCACACTGCCCTATAGCAAAAACCTCTCCAAAAAAAGAAAAAAAAAAAGATTCTATCTCCAATTATGCTGTTTTTATACACTACAAAAGTTATTGTGAGCTAAATGCAAAACATGTATTTGTGCCAATATTAAATTCTTTGCATGTTGTACAAAAGAAATACTTTGGAATCACTTTCAGAAAAATCGTGTTTCAGGTTATATTTGTTGCTTTGTCTTTTTAAAATATATTTACTTTTCATATACTTATGCTAAAAAGAAAAAAGTGCTGAGTGTTGTCACAATTGAAAGAAAAGAAAGGCAGATTAGATTTTTTGTGTTGAGATTATATGGGAAACATTGTCAAATATGAAATAATTATCTAGTTCTCTGTATATAGAAATTTATGTCAATGGATATTTCAAAGTTGTATGAGATTCTTAAGTATGTATTATGTATTTGTATGTTATTAGTCATACTTGTACTGCTAAATAGTTCTAATGTAGTTTGTCACAGAAATTCCCAAAATTGTCAATTTGACGTTATGGTAGAATCAGATCTCAAACCATGGGCATTTAAAATCTTGTTGTCCATAGTTAATTGTTTTATTCTGATGCTCTTTCTAGAACATTTTGTAGTAGACTACAATTTAAAAATTGCCTTTTTTGGGTCCAGCAGGTGAGGTGGCATGGCGGTTGGGTGTGCAGGATTCCCACATGACCAACCTCAGTTCTAGTCCTGGACCTGGAGTCTTGTTTTCTCAGTCTCTCTCTCTCTCTCTTCCTCTCTGGTCAAATAGTCTCTCTCTCTTTCTCTTCCTCTCTGGTCAAATTTAAATAAATGAATTAAAGTTAAATAAAATTATTGTCAAAAAATAAATCAAAATTGTCTCTTTTAAAGAAATTAATGAAAAAGACTCTGATAAGCAGTCTTGAATATGGGTTTTTGATAACTTTGAGATCATATTTCTGAACTTGCAGGAATTAAATGGAAAGATCAGACCACAGTGACACTGAAAATTCAACAGAAGAGAAATTAATTACATGAGATTGAACTGATAAAATAGAATTTCATGATTCAACTAAAACATTATTTATCTTTTCTGTTTTTCAGATTTAAAAATTTTTGTTTTCTTTTGAGAAAAGAAATTGATAGCTTCAGCAATTTGTTAAAAAATTGTTTTTGAAAACAACATTGAAACGTAAATTTTCTCCCTTCCTGACCCCTCCCGAGTTGGAAAGTATTTATGAGTATTCTTACGTTGTGGCAGAATGGCTATTTAAATTCAATTATACCTGTTGCCTTGCATAAGAAATTGGAAATACTTGTTATTGTCAGGCTTTAACTGCAATGTCATATCTGAAAATATGACCAGAAAGCTAAGGAGTTAAGAGTCATCTCAAGAAAGTCAACTAAAGCTCTTAGAAAGATTGTCTGGTATCATAAACAGTTCTGTCTGGCAGGTAAGTAAAAAATGTCACTTCCAAACAGGCCCCAAAACTTTCAAGTACAGGAACTTTTTTTTTTTTTGGAGAGGTTTTTGCTATAGGGTGCGTGCACTTGCCAGACAGACAGAGAGAGACAGAGAGACAGAGAGAGAGAAATCACCCCCCAGGGGGGATGGCCACACTGCAATCCTTTCTCCTCCATTCTCCTCTCGGGATCTTGGGCACGCATGCACACGCACCTGGCTTGAGTTTTAAGCCACCAGGTCCAGGACTCGAACCGCGGTCGACTACATGGGAGTCCAGCGACATAGCCATTATGCTAACTGCTGGTCCCCCAAGTACAGGAACTTTTGAAGGCACAGTCAGATGTTGAATTCCTGACTTGGCTTAGTAGCCTTGGGAGGTTTTTTTAAAGAGTCTAATCTGAAGTTCCTTATAAAAGGTTCCAGCAAAGCAAACTAAATCAATTAGTATTCTTATTGGGCTTTCTGCAAATAACAGACCAAACTGAGACTAAACTTATTTATTTATTTATTTATTTTTGCAAATAAGTTAGTTTATGCTTCTCTTTGGTAAAAGGGGAACTGGAGAGAAAAAAAACGTTTCAGAAGAAAACTATAATGCAATTGTTACTAGATTTTAATTCTGTTCATATTTGTTTTTTGAGTTTTTAGTATCTACCTACTGTTTGGACAGAATCCTAACCTATTTTCTGGCTTTAAGTCTTAAATAAATTTTTCTTAACTTTTTAAAATTTTGATTCATTAAAGCTAACACAGCTTTTCTTAGCAAGCTGAAGACGGTGCAAAAGAAGAGCGGCCAATGGGTAGGTGGGAGGAAATTGAGGAAGAGAAAAAGCAAAACGTTTAACAGACACAAAAATGGAAAATTGTTGGGACCAGCAGTTGGCGTAATGGCTGTATCACTGGACTCCCATGTAGTCGACCGCAGTTTGAGTCTCAGACCTGGTGGCTTGAACTCACGCCGGGCTCATGTGCGTGTGTGCCCAAGATCCAGAGAGGAGAATGGAGAAGGGATTGCGGCATGGCCATCCCCCCTGGGGGGGGATCTCTCCCTTTCTGTCTCTCTGTCTCTGTCTTTCTGGGGAACGTATGCCCCTATAGCGAAAACCTCTCCGGAAAAAAAAGGAAAATTGTCTGCTGATAATAATATGTGTGACTGGACCGCTATGCAGTGTATTTAAGGTGGCAAAATTCATTTTGTATGCTGTAAAGATTTATAGCAGTTAAATGTAAAAAAAAAAATGAAGAAAAATTATTTTTAAAGGAATATTTTTGAAGATATGCCTAAATATTTTCTTCTGTTTTCAAAATCTGAGATATAGAAACAGCATTGACTAAGCATGATGTTATCTTTAGAAACGCATGCCATTTGGAGAAAGCAGTAAGACGTTATAAGTCTGCCAAGAGGACAGACAGCTTTGAGGATGATTTTCCTTGTCCTTTCACTATAACCCCACGTCTGTAACCCGAGATTATTTTACTTCTTCCAGCAGGTCCAGCCTTCCAGCAAGGTGTTAGAGACTTTGCTGTTAGATTCCTCCCCACCCCTTATTAGCATTTGAAAGGACGACTCTAAAGAGATGTAAGCAAAGGAGGGAAAGACTACAACAGGCGTTTCTAGGAGGGCTGTTCACTGTGTTTTGCTTCTTTATATTGCAAAGAAAAGGATATGTTTCCCTGAATTGGCTTAAATCATTTTCTGCCCAGGATCATCTTCACAGTGAGAATCTATTCCAAACCTTTTAAAGTAGCTAAATGAGGCAAAGGAGTACCATACATTAGGTTTTTGAGTATTACCTCAGATGAGTATGAATGAATTTAAGAATTTCTGTCTTCATTAATACACTAAAGTTGTTTACCTCTTGGAGATTTGTAATCAGTTAACCAGTCATCTTCAAATCACCCTTGTAGGGTGCCAGCTTTAGGGGAAGAATGTTAAAATGCAAACTATAAATTAAATTAGGGTAGGACTTTACTTTAAAATTGATAACTAAATTATAAGGGCCTCTGAGTTCTTCAATTAAAGATAAATAAATGGGGCCAGCAAACAGCATAGTGGTTAAGGCTCTGGACTCCCACACAGGCGACCTTGGTTCAAATCCCAAACCCAGCAGCTTGAAACTTATGCCTGGCCAATGTGCGTGTGAGTCCAAAATCCCGCGAGGAGAATGGAGAAGGGATTTCAGCGTGGCCATCCCCCTGGGGGGTGGTGATTTATCGCTTTCTGTCTCTCTGTCTCTGTCTTTCCTGCAAGCACACACTCACTATGCAAACATCTCTCAAAAAACATAAATTAAATAACCACTTTGATGAGAATGGAGACAAAAAAAATTAAAGAATAAAGTGGGAATAAAAACAACATACAAAGAAAACTCCTCTGAAGTCTTTTCTTTATAGCACTATGCATAAATATAACTATATTAACCAAAATTAGAATCAAATATGACATAAGTATAAATTGGGGTGATATGAATCTTTCTGTATGCACTGTGGTATTGTGTGAATGTTTGCGTTCCACTAAAATTCCTATGTTTAAATCCTAACCCTAGAATTACCATCATCCAGGGTGATGGCATTGGGAGTGGGGTCTTTGGGAGATAATTTAGGTCAGAGTGCAAAGCTTTCTTTCATGAGATTAGAACCCTTAAAAAAGAGGCCAGGGTAGGGAGGGAACTGGTTTGCCCCTTCTACCATATGATGACTCAGCCGAAAGTCACCATCTGTGGAACAGCAGGCCCTCGCCAGATACTGAATCTGCCAGCACTTCAACCTTGGACTTCCTGGCCTCCAGAACTATGAGACATAAATGTCTATTGCTTATAAGCCATCACAGTTTATGGTGCCCTGTATAGCAGCACAGGAAGACTAAGACATGCTGTAAAGTATAAGACACAAGATCACTTGGACTAATTCTAACTCATCCCTCTTCTCCATACTGAGCTGGTGTCCAGTTCAATTTGTCAATTGGGGGTATATCAAAGGGTATGTTTCCAACAATGATCAAAGAATACGTTTCATCGTTTTATTCCTCATGCTATACTTAATGGTGTGGTTTTGACAATTCTCCCACAATCCCCCCATGAAGAGATGAGGTCCTTCCCCCAGAGGTGGTATACCATATCCTTCTGTGATTAGGTCTCTCAGGACATCTACTTTTGGAAACTAGTCACCATGCTGGGAAAGGAGGCCCAAATAGCCTATGGAGAGGCTGTGTGGACAGGATCTGAGTGGGCCATCTTGAAGGTATCTCTAGATCTAAGCTGAGCTCTCTAACTGAGCCTGGGTGAAGCAGAAGTCAGCGACTTAAATTATACATTCATGAGCAAAATCAATGACTTTTTTGTATTAAGCCACTTAAGTCATAGGCTTGTCACACCGCAGACAATAATGGTACAGTACCCTCCTCTTACACTCTGCAGGGTTGTGCAAACATCTCACTGGTGTAAAGTACAGCTTAATACTAAGGAAAAGGAGCTTTGGTATTGGGGTTTTGGATTTTAAAATTAGTCGGGTCAATAAAGGATCCTGAAGCCTAGCATCTCTGGTTCCTCCTTGAGGAGGAAGTGACCTGAGGGCCTTTTCTACGCCCAAGTACCAATACCACTCATAACCATTCTTCTCCTGCTTGACCAGCTCCCACCACAAGACCTTTGAACTAAGAAGCCCCATCATACTCATCTCTTTCCCATTTGGAAGACCTCTTTCTTCCATCTTGCTCCATGCTTCTCACAGCCCCTGCCTTCCTCGGGGCTCTTGAAAAAAGAAAAGAAAAGAAAAGAAAAGAAAAGAAAAGAAAAGAAAAGAAAAGAAAAGAAAAGAAAAGAAAAGAAAAGAAAAGAAAAGAAAAGAAAAAAAAAGAAAAGAAAAGAAAAGAAAAGAAAAGAAAAGAAAAGAAAAGAAAAGAAAAGAAAAGAAAAGAAAAGAAAAGAAAAGAAAAGAAAAGGAAAGAAAAGGGAAAGAAAAGGGAAAGAAAAAGAAAAAAGAAAGAAAGAAGAAAGGTAGAAAAAAGAAAGAAAGAAAGAAAGAAAGAAAGAAAGAAAGAAAGAAAGAAAGAAAGAAAGAAAGAGAAAGAAAGAGAGGGAGAAAGGAAGAAAGGAAGGAAGGGAGGAAGGAAGGAAGAAAAAGAAAGAGAAAGAAAGAAGAAAGACAGACATCTCCCTTGAGGCCAGGCAATCAAAGGGCTGTCTTGAAACAGAAAGGGAATGATGCTGAGCTAGGAACACACACACACATACACACACACATGCATACATAGCTCAATATTTTACATGTCACAGGAATATTTTGTTTGTGAGTTTATCCAAAGAACAGAATGGCTGTAAGAAAGAATCATAGTATTGATAATTACAGAAAAAAGGTTTAAAAAGATTATGGGACAGATCGTTTTAGGTACTCTTTAAGGATTAAATATTTTCTCAAGGTTTGTGGAAGCACACATACAGTATTCTCATTATTAGACATACTAGGTCGTTGGGAAAGTCCTGACATATTTTTCTGTTTTTCTATGCATAAAGGTGTCATGACTTTCCCAATGACCCAATACTACAGAAACCAACTAACTCTAGCAGAGTAAAAATAGGCTAAGTGATAACATTGTCAATTAGATATTTTTAAAGAATTACTATTTAATTTTGTTTATCACCACTATTATTTTTTAAAGAATTGTTTTCTTTAACTTTATTATTATATTATTATTATCATTTTCCAGTTTGATCAGAGGGAGACAGAGAAAGAGAGAGAAGGGAGGTGAGAAAACAAGCCACCAGGTCTGGGACTCAAACCATGGTCAGTCATGTAGGAGTCCAGTGCCTTTAACCTGCTGGCCCCAACTATTATTTTTTAATTTGCTACAAGGCACATGCACTCACTAGAGAGAGAGAGAGGGAAAGTGAAAAAACAAGTCACCAGGTCCAGGACTTGAACTGCAGTCAGGAGTCCAGTCCCTCAACCACCATGCCACCTGCTGACCTTGTCAATTAGATTTAAATAAAAAAGAAGAAAAAGGATCCTGAACTGGAGACCAGGAAATTACAATTCTGACCTGAGCTTTGCTGTCATCCTGGGAAAAGGACGATCTGCCCCACAGCTCTCTCTCATCTGTGAGATAACAGATTTGACGCGATTATCTTGAAGCGCCCATGATCTCCACTGGCCCACAACTCTTGTACAAGTCATGCTAATAGAGGCTGGTATAGTTACTAACCAGTCTCTGAGTAAATTAGTTGAACTTTTGGAGCAAATATCAGAATGTCCTGCCACTCTGTGAAATACTGCCAAAAGTTAAATTGAACTTACATAAATTTATACACCTCCAAAGCAGCCGGGAGTAAACAAAGCGATACAGAAAGTGAGTGGTGGACCCACAGAGGTATCCTATGAATACTTGCGTGACAATTAAAACAGCATGTGATGCTGCATATTCATTCTCATCATTATCCTGTAAGTCAGTCCAGTGGGCACATACTCATTTGCATGCTCTCATGCATGCGTGTGTGCAAATGTGTGACAACCATTCCTGCAGTTTCATGATGACACAGCCCACAGGTGACTTTACAACGATAATATATAGTTGTATTGAGCGGTTATAAAGAAAATTCCGCCAGCTTACACAGTTAAGTATTAACGCAAGGAACATTAACTGTTTTATTTCATTTTATTGGTTTAGAAATATGTCTGTAACATATGTAAGAGGGCAAATCCTAAGAAGACAGCTAGTGAAGAGTTTAAACCTTGGGACGTCTGGGCAGTAAGGGATGACTTAGCTAGAAAATAACTAGGGAGTACAGGTCTGGGAGGGTAATTTCACATAGCAAAAACTAATAATCAAATTTAAGATAGTATTACAGGGACCAGCAGGTGGCATGGTGGTTAAGGGCACTGTACTCTCACATGACCAACCATGGTCTCACTCTGTTCATCTCTGGTCAAATTAAAAATAAATAAAGTTAAAATGTAATTTTTTTTTTTTGGAGAGATTTTCACTGTAGGGCGCGTGCGCTTTCTGTCTCTCTCTATCTCTCCAGTGAGTGCACATGCCCAATAGCAAAACTCTCTCTTTAAAAAACAAAAAGAAGAAGTACTGTTCATGTGCATCATTTGTTGGCTCTCTTTACACTCCACAAAGTGTTTCACTTACATCTCATTCAGGTCTCACGACAATTCCATGAGACAGAAGTGATCCCAGCTTCCAGACTTTGGAAACAAAGGCTTAAAGGAGTCAGAACTTTAAGAAGCCATAGCTTTCTCTTTCTGTTATAAAACTAGAGAGTGAATTAATAATGATGTAAACCTTGTTTCTTTAAAGAATTATTTATTTACTTTTATTTATCATTTTTTTAAAAAAAGAATTATTTCATTTTATTTATTTTTATTTTTAATTTGACCAGAGAGAGTGAGAGCAAGAGCAAGAATGAGAGAGAAAGTGAGAAAGCAGGCCGCCAAGTCTGGGACTCAAACCACGTTCTGCCATGTGGGAGTCCCGCACCTTAACCACCATGCCACTTGCTGGCCCCTACTTTTTAATTTGCTAGAGGACACACACATTCACCAGAGAGAGACAGAGAGGAAGAGGCAAAGTGAGAAAGCGAGCTACCAGATTCAGGCCTCAAACTGCGGTTGGCCATGTGGGGAGTCCAGTGCCCTTAACCACTCCACCTGCTGTCCCCTGTGGTAAATCTTGCAACATAGCTGAGCTCACACAGATGCCATACGTGGTACCCTTTCCCTTTTAACTAAAAATATTTTCACCAGCCATAAGAATTCTTTGAATCTGTAAAAGTGGATAGATCAGAGAATTCCTTGTCAGCAGTTTTTGCAGTTAGAAAAAAAAAAGTTTCTTTTATTTTGTGTATTGGCAGGGGTCCTAGCTAAAAACCAATGCCATACGATTCTCTAACTCTCTAAAGTGGTTTCAATGGGGCTGGAATTTCAGCTAACATTGGGATCTACACATAGCGACAAACTGTCTCCATTCTTGCCACAGGACGTAACACATCTGGGTATGCCCATGTGAATATCACCGGGCCAGTGTAGCTTGGTCCACAAAGTGAGAACCACTTTTCTACTGTCAAGAAAAGAGGGACCTCTTTGCACTGATGGGTGTGGTGATCCCACGGGGTTCCATTTATTCTTTGGCCCTTTCATGACGCAGGGCCTTTGGACCTCAGTTATAGTATCAGAAACCCAACTCACGTTCCTGGGTAGGTCTCCTTGTACACCTGGGTAGAAAGTAAGAGCAGTGAGCAGAGCCCAGAATATTTTGTTACCTTCATCACTGCCTGGAAAGAGGTAGATGTAAGATATCAACTGATTAGTAACTAGACAAGACAAATAGAATCTATCCACCATCTAGTGAGTAATTAGAAATTTAGCCAGTGCTGGCTGGTAGGTTGTAGAATATTCCTTGGTTCTTTATCATCCCTTCAGTCATTGAATTAAATATGATGATGCATGGTTGTGATAGTGTGCCATCTATGTTCTTTCTTTCATTATCATTCACAATTCCTGGCTCATAGGTATGCAATCTTTTCTCCTTAGTTCCTTAAACAGCTCTGGACAGCCTCAAAGAGAATATTAGTTAAGGTTTTCCAGAGGGATAAAACAAACAAACAAAATAAATATTATATATATGTGTGTGTGTGTGTGTGTGTGTGTGTGTGTGAGAGAGAGAGAGAGAGAGAGATTTATTACAGGAGCTACCTCACATGATCACAAAATGAAGTCCCACAATAGGCTGTATACAAGATGGAGACATAAACAGAAGATTTGGAATTAGGGAAGCCAATGGCATAGCTCTCTACCTGAGACCAAAGATCTGAGTACCCTTGAGAGGCCACTGACACGAGTTCAGAGTCCAAAAGTTAAAGAACTTAAGAGTCTACCTGGCTAGAAAGGTATGGAGGCCAACCACTGCTGGGAACTGCAAGGAGCTGAGGGCCAAGTCACAGAGCAGGGACAGGGTAGGCAAGTGTGCAGGCAGCAGTAAAAGGACACCCATCAGTCTCAGGAAGGAAGGAAGAGCAGAGAGGAAACACGATTCCCCACTTCCCCTGTGTGTTCCTCCCATACCCAGCCAACTGAACGGTGCCCACTCATATTAAAGAGAGGTCTTCCTCTCTCAGTTCACTGAACCTTGTCTGGAAACACTCTCACAGACATACCCAAGAGCAACACTTCACCAACCATTCAGGCAGTCCTCAGTCCTGTCTAACTTGTAGTCCTGGACTCTGAACTATCAGTGGCCTCTCCAGGGTGCTCAGATCTTTGATCTCAGATAGAGAGCTATGCCATTGGCTTCCCTAATTCCAAATCTTCTGTTTATTTTTCAGCTTGTATACAGCCTATTGTGGGACTTCACACCCCAAATGAACCATCAAAGAAAGAGAAAGGTAAAAGACTGTTTCTTGCAAAGGCAGACCATAGGAACAAGAAGTTCTGTTTCCCAGGGTGGGTCATATAAACTTTCCTCTACATTTCTGTCTTGGAGCTAGCCATAAGAAAATTCTCCTTGGGGCTGGCATGTGGCATGATGGTTAAGGCCACTGGACTTCCTCATGGCTGACTGCAGTTCAAGTCCTGGACCTGGTGGCTTGCTTTCTCACTTTCCTTCTCTCTTTCACTCTGTCACTCTCTGGTCAAATTAAAAGAGAGAGAGAGAGAGAAAGGAAGGAAGGGAGGGATGAAGGAAGGAAGGAAGAAAAAGAAAGAAAATTAAATAAAATAGTTCTTTAGAAAAAATAGAAAATCTCCAACTCACCTTTTCTGTATGGATTGAGTACATCTGCTCTAAAATTCAGATGTTGTTGACGTGACAGTATTAGGAAGTAGGACCTTTATGAAGTGATTAAGGCCTGAGAGCTCCTTCTCCATGAATAGGATCAGAAGCCTTAAAAAGGAACTTTATACTCTTTTTTTTTCATTCTGTATTTCATGTGAGAAAATAGCATTCCTCTCCTCCAGAGGGTATGGTGTTCAAGATGCCATCAGGAAGCAGAGAACATTCCTCACCAGAAATGTCAGTGCTTTGCTCTTGAAATCCTCAGCCTCCAGGATTGTGAGAAATGAATCTCTGTTCTTTATAAATTACACAGTCTGTGGTATTCTGTTACAGCAGCACAAAGGGAGTAAGATCTTCAGGAATGTTATCAATTACTGTTGATTTTTTAAAAAGAATTATTTATCTATTTAAATATTTTATTACTATTATTGTCATTATTATTGTTATTTGACAAGAGAGAGAAACAGAAAGTGAGAAAGTAAGCTGCCAAGTCCAGGACTTGAACCATGGTTAGCCACATGGGAGTCCAGCACCTTAACCATCACACCACCTGCTGGCCACAATTGTTGATTTTTTTTAAAAAATGGAATGAGATAAAATATATTTAAAGTAAAATACATAGTTTCACAAATTATAAAAATCATTTCTAAAATAAAAATTTAACAATATCAGTAGTATATAAAGACAGTTTTTACTTTTTCCCAGTTAATATGACTCATGCCTTCAGGTGACTATAAATTAATTTTGTAAGGAAAAACATTATTTATTTATGACTATGTTACTGAATGATGTATTATATTTTCTTTAGTTTGGGTAAAAATATATTTAGTCACATACTGAAATAAGACTATTTGCCATAGCTTCACAATTGACATAAAAATCCTTTCATGACCTGAATTCTTGAATTCTACACTTAAAAATAATTTTGTTTAATTATTTGTAAATGACTTTCCTATTTTTCCTCTAAGAGATGGAAAAGAGACTTCAGATCACCCTCTGTAATTACAAGTGAAGTATTGTGAGTGTGAAGGTCTTTATTATTAAATGTAAAGCTAAATTGCACTCGTGTGGCAATGTGGAATGAGGCTTCAGAATGCCGTATCAAGAATTTGAATGAAAAGACCCAGATAGAAATCTGTAGTAAGGAAGTTGCTGGATACTTGAGTTATGAGGTTTAGCAGAACTGGGGCCATAGCCATCACTATGTAACCACTACTATAGGCAAAACAAAGGTTGTGAAGAACAGAAACTGAGATACTGAGGGAACCCTAGTGCAGAGAGGCAAAGGGAGGGGCTTGGAGGGTGTAGCAGACATTAGACACTCCAGGGCTCCTGAGCTAGAGTTGATGTTCTGCCTTGTCCTCAGTTTACCTCCTGATCCAGAGAATCTGAAACTGAGTTCCACATCTCAGAGTCTAAGGTCTCAGCCAGCCACAGTGGTGAAGTAGTAATACAACACTCTGCCATGTGGAACCCATATGGGAAGGTCCCAGGTTCATGTACTGAGATCTCCCTGTACACATTAGGCACACACACATGCCTCTGATCCTGACTGGCTGAGAATGGAGGTGAATCATGGTGTGAAAACCCTGTTGGGGGGGTTGCCTATCTCTCTCTCTCTCTCTCTCTCTCTCTGTTTCTCTTACTCATGGAAGAAAGAAAGAAAGACTCTAAGTTCTCCATGAAGGATTAGAAAATCCCAGAAATTCTGAAGAGAAGGGAATCAACCTTAAATGCTTCTTTGTTTGTTTGTTTTTATCATAGGGCACATGTGCTCGTGGGGTAGGGGTGGGGAGTGAGAATGCCCTCCCAGAGAGGATGGCCATGCCACAATCCACAATCCTTTCTCTTTCATTCTCCTTTTTTTTTTGGGGGGGGGTGAGGTTTCTTTTGCCATAGGGTGTGTGTGCTCGCCAGACAGAGAGAGAGAGACAGAGAGGTAGAAAGCAAGAAATCACCCTCCAGGGGGGATGGCCATGCCGCAACTCCTTTTTCTTCCAGTCTCCTCTCGGGATCTTGGGCACGCACGCACATACGCCCGGTGTGAGTTTAAGCCACCAGGTCCGGGACTCAAACCGTGGTCGACTACGTGAGAGTCCAGCAGCATAGCCATTATGCCAACTGCTGGTCCCCTTTCATTCTCCTTTTGAGAATTTCATGCATGCTCACACAGCTTCCTTCCTTCCTTCCTTTCTTTCTTTCTTTCTTTTTTTCTTTTTTTCTTCTTTCTTCCTTCTTTCTTTTCTTTTTTCTTCTTTCTTCCTTTCTCCTTTCTGTCTTCTTTCTTTCTTTTTCTTTCTTTCTTTCTTTTTCTTTCTTTCTCAATTTTTTGGTCTGTTTGGTTTATTTTAGCTGCTGAGTCTGGAACTTGAACTGCACAGTTGGACTTGTGTGATTCAGCTGCCTTAATCTCTGCACCACCACCTGGCCCTCAACCTTAAATTATTTTGATGAGCAACTCCTCATAACTGAGGAGCCTTGCTGAGGTGTGACCAACACCTCACACCTCAGGAGACAACAGGGATTGCCATCACTGGCTGTATGTTTCTGAATCAATGCCCCAAAGTACACTTCTAGTCTGCACACAATACCCCTTTATCAAAATTTTATTCTGATCAGTTTGAAATTGCCACTGACCCATCTCTCCCATTTGTCCCTAAACAGGTTGAACCATTTTCTGCTGTTGAATACCCTGGTGCAGTGAATGGATTCAAGTTAAAGGGAACTTTATTATTTCCTTTCTTATATGTTTCAGAAAACATCCAAGAACGTTCCATGCCTCGTTCAATTACACATCCTTCAATGGTGCCTTTCCTGCGGAGAGTCAATCTGCTCCCACACAAGTGGCTTGGGGTCCTCACCTTCCCTTCCGTGGATATGAAAGGACCACCACTTTCCTCCTATAATAAGTTCATCACAGAACTCTCAGGTAATACCTCCTGCAACACCAGCTCTGTGCAGTTTGGTGCTCTTCTGTGGGTTTCATGATGTCATAAAAGGGCCCACATGATTGTGCTGGGGAAGCATCTCAACTCATGGCTATAATGGCAGTGTTCTGTGGCCTCACTGCCAGGGAGGCAATGAGAGAGAGTTCTGGAAAGAACTGAGGCATAGGCTCTTTTGAGACACATCATTCTCTCCCAAAATATCCCTCTTTCTTTCCTAAATCTGGTCCTGGGGGCTGTTGCAATATCTTAGCAACCTGAGAGTATGAAGCAGTGTGTGTACAGATTGATGTGACCATTGCGGGCCATGCATTGCTTGTCAGTGTTGGCAAGAGTACTCTGTCTCTGCGTTACATACTTTGATACTAGAAACTGCTCTGATCTGAGTGTGCGTGGTGATAAGATCTGTGTTCCACCCTGTCAAAAGTTCTTTGAGAGTTGTGAGAGGAATGACCAGGAACTATTTCATTAATGAGAAAAAGTGTTTTATTTACATCTGTGCTTTTGATTCTGCAATGCCATTTCTAGAATTCTGGCCTAAAGAAGTACCTGTAACGTAAAACATCCAAGCAATTTTACACAGATGTTTGGAATGGCAAAATTGAAAAGCAACAGATGAACTGAACAGTGGCGTGTGTGCACACATGTGCCTGGTGTGTTTTTCAGAATATGAATCCTTAGAAATCTGTTAGCTGATGCCAGACTTTAAAAATAAACCAATGTGCACCATTGTTTAGGAAAGGGAGATTGTTCTAATCGCTATCTGAGAGCAAAAAAAAATTTTTTTTCAAAATATAGGGAACAGATTTACTCTAGCTAATATTCTTGAAATGTATTTTAACTGGATTCCATTTCTACTGTCAGGAAAAAAAAATATTTATTTAACTTTCCAGAAGGTACGTTCTCTGGGGATAGGAGGTGGGGAGAAAGCACCCCATTGCCATGGGACATGGTCATGCTGCGATCCTTTTCTTCCACTCCTTCCTGTCAGGATCTTGGGCACACACACCCTTATTGTAGGTTTGAAAAAAAATTATCTTTTTATTAATTATTGCTATTATTATTATTTTAAATTTGCTATAGGGCATATGGGCTTACCAGAGTGAGAGAAAGTGAGAAAGCAAGCTACCAGGTCCAAGACTCGAACCATGGTCAGCTATGTAGAAGTCCAGCACCTTAACCACCATGCTACTTGCTGGCCCCCTCCTTGTGTTTTTTAAGCCACCAGGACTGGGTTTTGAAACACAGTCAGTCATGTGGGATCTGGCTTCCGTGCTTAACCACGGTATTATGATGCTGGGCCCCCGGAAAGGTTTTATTGAGGAGCTGAGGAGCCTTTAATACATCTGAAGCTTTGCCAAAATAATCAGTTTCACACAGCTATTGGTGAGACCACAGAAATACCAAGGGCTCCAAAACACGTGAAGACACAGCAGCCACTGGTGAACAGAAGCTGTACAAAGGGCGACCCTCGACGAAATAAACAGAACGCCTTAGGCATGTGGCTCCGTACTGCAGACTCACTGGTCCTTCACACCAGTAGTTAAATTGCCAATGGAAAGCCTTGAGGTTTCCACTATAAATGGAATCATTTGCTGAGTTATACTGAGTTAAAGAATATTTCTAATCAGGGCTGGCTTCCTAGCCTAGTGGTTAAGGGAGCTGGGTCCTACATGACTGACTACAGGTTCACATTTTGCCCCAATGACTTGAAAAACACTCCAGGCATGCGCCCATATATGCTCCAAATTCCTACAGTATGGAGAAGTGATTGCAGCATGGCCACGTCCCATTGTGGGTTGTCCTTTCTCTTTCTCCCTCTCTGGCAAGCAAGAGCACCCTCTGGCAATTTAAAAAAGAAAAGGAGGAGGAGAAGAAGGAGGAAGAGGAAGAAGAAAAGAAGAAAGAGAAGAAGAAGAGGAGGAGGAGAAGAGGAAGAAGAAGAAGAAAAGAAGGAGAAGGAGAAGAAGAAGAAGGAAATAATTCTGGTCTCTTGGCATTTTTCTCTAAGATGGACAGTTACACTAAAAATTAGGATTGTTGCTCCTCCAAAAATGCCCCTTTTGGGGAAATGTGTCTTTACCAAAATTTAAGCAGCAAATATATGCACATTAGGATGAGGCTTTCCCCTTTTGTTCCCAGAAATATGGAAGATGTAGAGGATGGAGGGTGATACCGGCTCCTCCTTTCAGGGGTTTAATCACACGGGAGGTCTCGCATTTCATCAGGGTGTGAAATGCCTTATATTTCTCCTGGTTTCTTTTTTCTTCTGGCACAATGAATGCAAGTCCAGGAACGTGAATAAGGCCTTTCCCCACCACACACAGCCCTCTCCCACCCCCTGCCAGCTATCCGGGCTCTGACCTCAGGGTCTCCCTGAGAGGGCTGTGCCCCTTCCAGGCAAGTTACAGTCCTGCAGCCTGCGTCCCTTCTTCCCTCTGCCCCAGGTCTCTGCAGGGGCACGCAAGCTAGGAAGGGGACGAAATATATAAAAAAAAAAACCCTGCACCACCTTCACCTCCACCACCACCGTCACCTCCACGGCTGCCAAGCCTCAGGGTTTAGACAGCCCCAGCTCACAAGGGCCTTCGCGACGCACAGCACTGAGACCCCCATTTCTATGCACCCTGGAAAGGGTGATTAATTTAAAGTGAGTGGAGTCTGTTTCTTTAAGACAAGCTCATAAATCGTGAAAGATCACCACTTCTTTTCAAAAGCCTCTCCGCGGTCTGAGTCTCTCTTCTGGGTCAGTAAAGTCATTGAAGCCTTAACGGCATGCCATGGCAGATTACACGATACAGCTGTCCCAGCACCGTGAAAATTAAGTTATGCCCCGTGTCAGCAAGGGGGTTTTCCCCCTTTCTTTTCCCTCCCCTCCCCCACCCCTTCTCTTTTTTCCTCGGTTCCTTCCCACCCCTATCCTCTCACTCGGCGCCCTCTCCCTCTCCCTCTCCTCCTCCCTCCTCCCTGCCTCTCCAACCGTCTCCCCTGGCCCCTTTTTTCCTGCTGAGAGGCGCACCTCCCTGCAGAGGCAGGAGTCGGCCCACAGGCGGCTGCGCTTTGAGCCTCAGCTATTGAGCTGAGTAAATGGAGATGATGAGCCTTTCAGAGAAGAGTCAGCAAAACGGTGCCTTTTGTTCTCCACCCCCCACCTCACGCACAAGCACACATCTTTTGCCTCCTTCTCTCCCTCTTTTTCCTCCCCTCTTCCTCTCCCTCCCTCCTGCACCTGTGTTGAATCCCCAACTGCATGCCGTGGCCCTAAAACGCTTGCCTCCGAAGTGTACAAATGCCTTCTTCACTTCCACCTCCTGCCCCGAACTCGCCCCCTTTCCAACTACAGCCCAGTCTGCTTGGAGGGGACCCCTCCCAGGTCGGGAGCAGTCAAGCCTTGGTTTCCTTAGGAAGTTAAACACCAGCTTGGAAGGGCCCAGGGCCCGCTGCTCTTTTCTCTGTGGGGGAGGAAGCAGACTCTGAGAGTTTCCAGCCAGCTCCAGGGAGTATCAGCTCCCTGGCACCGCCTTCAATGCCTGAGTGTGACCCATACATACACGACCTCTTAATAACCTGCATGGCCCCTCAACACAGAGTAATACTCATCTGGAGAGAGAGAAAGACATAAAACTAAGCCTTTAACAGCTTTCAAATGTTTTTGTTTATTTGTTTTTTGGAGAGGTTTTTGCTATAGGGCACGTGTGCTCGCCAGGAAGACAGAGAGAGAGAGAGAGAGAGAGAGAAAGAGAGAGAGAGACAGTGAGAAATCACCCCCCAGGAGAGATGGCCACACCTCAATCCCTTCTTCTCCATTCTCCTCTAGGGATGTTGGGCACGCACGTACACGTGCCCAGCGTGAGTTTAAGCCACCTGGTCAGGACTCGAACCATGGTCAACTACATGGGAGTCCAGCGACATAGCCATTACGCTAACTGCTGGTCCCAACACCATTCAAATGTAAGCCTCCTGGCTTTAAAAAATTTTTAAAATACAATCTAAATAAGGAAACTCACATTTGTTCATTTGCACCTCTGCACCTCCCCAGGGAAGGGGAGAAATATTTACATTGTTGTTTTCTATATAAGAAATTAAAATTTCCTGTCCTGCTAATTAGCAAGGAGAAGGTGGAGAAGGAGTTGTTGGTTTTGAAAGTTGGGATGACCTTTCCTAAGGTCAAGGGTTTGGGGAAGTTCTCTGCCTACCCACTGTACACTCCCTGGCTGTTCTTCTCACTACCTAGGTCCCCCCTGAGCCAACTCTTTCCTGTTAAAGATCCAGAAGCTAAGTAAATCCTCATGAAGTAGGGGATAATGGTTGACCTGGGAGACACACTCACTATTCTAGAAAACATAAAGAGTTTGTAGAGACTCATTCAAGTGGGATGAAAGCATTTCAAGCAATAACATTTCCTAACATTTTTTTTTCTTTAATTAGGTACTTCTGGACCAGTTGGTGTCCCAGTACCAATGCAACTGGACCCACACAGAAAGGTCCTGAGTTCACATCCTGGGTCCTCCCTAAGAACACTGGGCACACACGGGCCCAAGATCAGGGCCAGCTAAGACTAGAGGTGAGTCATGGCTTGAAGACCTATTAGGGGTGACTGACTCTCTCTCACAGAAGAAATAAATAAACTTTTTTAAAAATTAGATACTTTTGAAGACACATCTAAACCTAAAGCAAAAATGTATTTATTTATTTATTTATTTATTATTTATTGGCCAATAGTTTGAAATAAAGCAATCCTTTGTCAGTAATTAGGGCCCTTGAATAAAGACAATAATGCTCCTCATGTTTTAGGGATCAGTGGGTGCCGGTGGAAGCTGAGGAGCTCCCTGAAGCATGGAGAAATGATGTGTCTAAACAGGGTTGCCATATGTCCCCAGGGAGGCTGGGGCTGCAGGTAGACTTCTGCAGCCTGGCTGGCTTTACTCCAAGAATAGTTCTCCATCTCAAAAACTGTAGCCTTCCTAGTTCTTCTAACAAGCTAGCTGCTGGCCTCCTCATGAAGCTTCTGCACTGGATCTGAAGACTTTCCAGGGAAGAAATCCAAGAATGGTACAAGCTCCCCAGGGCTACAGACAGGTGTGGGACTTCCTAAGATGGCACAGTGGTGCTCACTGTCTCAAATATGATGTTAATTTTGAAAGAAATCCAATCCACATATTTTAGTGTGAATTCCCAAAAGAAGACCCTGAGGGATGGACAGGAGTACAGGCAATTTGTTTGGACATATGATCCCAGAAAACAGGGGTGAGAAAGAGGAAGAAGGAGATAAGAAAGGAAGAAAGACCAACACAAGGGTCAATTGTCAAGGTCACTGCTCAGGACAAGGGGTTCCATTCTACCTAGACTTTTTGAGAAGTGTCTCGAATGCTTCCTAGAATCCCCTGCTTGAAGACAGGGACATTTATCCATAGGCTCCATCTCTCTTTGTTGTTCAAGGGTTGTTCCCCTGCTCTTTTAAGCCAGTTGTGCACGAACCACCATGGAACTGGAGAAGCCCGAGCAAACGTGAAGGTATGTGGTGTGAGCTTGAGAAGAAACATCATACCACACACCATGGAAATGCCTCCAGGGTTCCCAAGGGACAGGGATCCTCTACATTTTGGAGACAAGGTTCAGTGTCAAGGAGTGCAGCGCCTACTCTTTCTGCCTAGTGCAACACCAAAGAGGAGTTTCAGCACAGGAAAGCTTTGTTTTCCACTCTGCCAGATTGCATAACCCAGTTCTCTTGTACCAGTGTGTTTCTTGCTTTATTGGCCAATAGTTTGAAATAAAGCAATCCTTTGTCAGTAATTAGGGCCCTTGAATAAAGACAATAATGCTCCTCATGTTTTAGGGATCAGTGGGTGCCGGTGGAAGCTGAGGAGCTCCCTGAAGCATGGAGAAATGATGTGTCTAAACAGGGTTGCCATATGTCCCCAGGGAGGCTGGGGCTGCAGGTAGACTTCTGCAGCCTGGCTGGCTTTACTCCAAGAATAGTTCTCCATCTCAAAAACTGTAGCCTTCCTAGTTCTTCTAACAAGCTAGCTGCTGGCCTCCTCATGAAGCTTCTGCACTGGATCTGAAGACTTTCCAGGGAAGAAATCCAAGAATGGTACAAGCTCCCCAGGGCTACAGACAGGTGTGGGACTTCCTAAGATGGCACAGTGGTGCTCACTGTCTCAAATATGATGTTAATTTTGAAAGAAATCCAATCCACATATTTTAGTGTGAATTCCCAAAAGAAGACCCTGAGGGATGGACAGGAGTACAGGCAATTTGTTTGGACATATGATCCCAGAAAACAGGGGTGAGAAAGAGGAAGAAGGAGATAAGAAAGGAAGAAAGACCAACACAAGGGTCAATTGTCAAGGTCACTGCTCAGGACAAGGGGTTCCATTCTACCTAGACTTTTTGAGAAGTGTCTCGAATGCTTCCTAGAATCCCCTGCTTGAAGACAGGGACATTTATCCATAGGCTCCATCTCTCTTTGTTGTTCAAGGGTTGTTCCCCTGCTCTTTTAAGCCAGTTGTGCACGAACCACCATGGAACTGGAGAAGCCCGAGCAAACGTGAAGGTATGTGGTGTGAGCTTGAGAAGAAACATCATACCACACACCATGGAAATGCCTCCAGGGTTCCCAAGGGACAGGGATCCTCTACATTTTGGAGACAAGGTTCAGTGTCAAGGAGTGCAGCGCCTACTCTTTCTGCCTAGTGCAACACCAAAGAGGAGTTTCAGCACAGGAAAGCTTTGTTTTCCACTCTGCCAGATTGCATAACCCAGTTCTCTTGTACCAGTGTGTTTCTTGCTGTCGTCATCACTGTTTCTCCCCCATTTCTAGTTGCCACTTGAGGACTGGGGAAACCAAATATCCTCTTTACAGTGACTCTAGAAGGGCTCTCTCTGATATAAACACAGTCTGAAACATGGTTTAAGGGCATGTACTTTGGGGGATGTAGAGGATCCTGACAAGGGTGAAGAGAGGATTCAGGGAAAGGAAGGAACCCCAGAAGGGCCATTGTTAAGTCCACTAATATCAAGGGCACCTGTTCACGATCTCACCAGAAAGTTCTGGAGATGGCATGAGATACATACTCAGAATGGTCCCGACCAAAGGACTGAGAAAATGTGGTTCTTATGTCATATAGCCTTAAATTATTGGTTAAGAGTGAACTTGGGGCAGGGCTAGCAGGTGGCATGGTGGTCAAGGCTCTGAACTCCCACATGGTTGACTGTGGTTTGAGTCCCAGACTTGGTGGCTTGTTTTATCTCTTTCTCTCTCTCTCTTTCTCTCCCCCCGTCTTGTGTGTGTGTGTGTGTGTGTGTGTGTGTGTGTGTGTATCTGGTGAATGCATGAGCTCTATAGCAAATTAAAAAATAATAATAATAAACAAAAGTAAATAAATAATTTTATTTTTGGAGAGGTTTTTGCTGTAGGGTGCATGTGCCTGCCAGACAGAGAGAGACAGAGAGACAGAAAATGAGAAATCGCCCCCCCGCCCCCCCCACAGGGGATGGCCACGCCACAATCCCTTCTCCTCCATTCTCCTCTCAGGATCTTGGGCATGCAAGCACACACACCCAGCGTGAGTTTTAAGCCACCGGGTCCAGGATGCTAACTGTGGTTGACTACATGGGAGTTCAGTGACATAGCTATTATGCTAACTGCTGGTCCCGATAATTATTTTAAAAGAGTGGACCTGGGGACATGGGGTAGGGGCATTGATTGCCAAACTTAGAGTTGCAGGCAACATGTGTTCCAGTAGCTCCCCAACAAAGCCCCAAGAGTCACCACTGGCAGCCAGGGTGAGGGACATTGACAGGGCCTTGACAGGGCCTTGACTCAGCCACTGCATTCTCCTGTGCATCTTGACCTCCCAGTGACTTCTGCTGGACTGGGCTCATCCTGATCAAATTACTCAGGGTGCTTCTCATAGTGAAAACCTAAGATGTCAAGTCGTAATATGGTGCCAGTGTATTCCTCTCTTGGCTTACTCCTTTGCTTAATTCTCCTCTTCCCTCGATGTCATTGCCCTTAGCTACCAAGTATCAGCCTTCTATATTCCGAAGGCATCATGTTTATTGCACATTACCTGGTACATGCACATTTCAACCCCTAGTCGATTCTAAAAAATTTTTTTTTAATTTTTTTTGAGATGGCATTGAGAGGCAGTTAGCTGTGAATGCCACAAATGACAAATAGCTTGTACCTTTTGTAGGGTTCTGTCTGATAGGTAGTGCCTAGATCACAGAGTGTGCTCTGGAGGGGTATATGTACTTGTCACACAGACTTGGAGTGAGTGTGACAACATCCACACATTACTACACCCAGACTCCTCAAGCTTGTGGGTTTTGTTCCTAAGGGTAGGTTACATAGCTTTCTTTGCATCCAACTTCACATACTACCTCATGTTACATACAATTTGAACTGAGAATGCAAAATACAGTCTATATTCTCTGGCAAGGGCCAGTTAAAGAAAAGGAAAATAACTTTGCAGAGCAAGTGACAGCTATAACAAATATATTAATAGTAATTCCCTAAGGTGCTATTTATAAGAAAGTGAAATCAAAACCAGATTCTATCACAATGCTTCTGTTTTGATGACAATAAAAACAGAATGATTTTAGACAATGATTTTTTAAATCATAATTTTAGTATCTACAGTGGAATAGCCTCATCATTTCTATTATTTTATCCTCCACATAGCATGTATATAAAAATACTTCTCTATCACAACTTCGGTCACTTTCTTATTTTTGTTACCCCTTAGTGAAAGGCTTAGCTTCAAGCTTATTTTCAATAAATCCTGCTTTCATTTTTATCTGCTGATCCTTGTAAAGAAAGACAGCATTTTGTCACTAAACTACACTAACAGTTACACAGGGCTGGCTTATAAAGAACATTCTTATCCTGATGTTGTTCAAACGCAAGGGCTGATACAATTTGATTAAAGTAGCTGTAAAATATGCTGGGTGTGTGGGAGGCAGGAGCATGGAAAGGGTTTGAGAAAACCTAATCCTGTAGCTCTCAAGACTGCAAGAGTTGGACCCCAGCTGGTGTAAATGGATTAAAAATCTTTTCTCATTTCAAAGGTTTGATCTCAACAAGGGCTTGATTTGATGAAATCAAAGTGGCAGCTTGGATTTGAAAACTATTTAGAGTGGAACTTCCTGAAGTTTACATGTGAGGAAAGAATTGGCAGAGGTATACATGCAGGGCGATCATATATTTGTATGTGTGTTTCACTAGATGTCTATTTGCCAAGAGATGAAGGATGGTTAAAAAAAAATTGAAAGTGGAGATAAATATCTGGTTACTGTGTAACAGAGGACTTTTTAAAAATAAGTCTTACCTTGGAAGGTGAAAGAATGCATACGCTTTTAAAGAACAGGGTGTCCTTTTGTCAAAGTCATTTTACGTGTTATCTCCCCTTTCTCTCTTTTTCCCCACCTCTAATCCATACTCATAGACCATTGCATTTCATGTTACATTGCCCTAAATTATGTGTAATTATTACTAACAGACATCCCCACATAAACACAGAAAAGAAAACAGAAAGCAAAAATATGTACCATTGATAGATAGTAAATGAAGCATAGAGAATGAGGAATGACCCACACTTAAGGCCTAAATTCTTTTTTTTTTTTTGGAGAGGTTTCTGCCATAGGGGGTGTGCGCTCACCAGACAGACAGAGAGAGACACAGAGACAGAAAGTGAGAAATCACCTCCCAAGGGGGATGGCCACGCCACAGTCCCTTCTCCTCCATTCTCCTCTTGGGATCTTGGGCACACACGCACACGCGCCCGGCGTGAGTTTCAAGCCACCGGGTCCAGGACGCGAACCGCGGTTGACCACGTGGAAATCCAGCGACATAGCCATTACGCTAACTGCTGGTCCCAAGGCCTAAATTCTTAAGTGTTGCAAACTGTTTTCTTTTAAAAGGAGATTGACCTAACTGAATCAGAACCATAGCTAGTTTTGCTGATAATTTTCATCTCTGTTGTCTCTGAGATGATTCAAGTAATTCGACATTACCTCTCCTCCCCTACCTGCATGCACAGAAACTCTGGTAAACTCTGGTAAATTCTATCTTTACTAATAAGTAAAGTCCATGCAGAATTTGAATAGAAAAGGTGTTGAAGCAAATCTGGTTCAACATCACGCATAATTTCTTGGATGCCGGAGAACAGTAATATGTTGTGAATATGACACCTGATGAAACAGAAAACAGCGGCCCAAATTGGTCATGCTTTTCAGAATTAGAAAATCAAGCACAAAAATAAATAAGCAGAATTATTTTATAGGCATAAACAATATCTAAAATATAAATTAAGCACCTACGACCATTTTTCAATAAAAGATGCAATGTAAACTCCACAACATGTGTTCATATTAGCTGCACATATACACCTTTAAGTCTTTGCTCTCCTTTTTGTTTTATTTCTCCTACAGTTATTTTATCACCAGGATTTGCTATTATATATAGCAAATAAATTGTCTGCACCAAATATGTCTGCATAAAATAAAGGCATATAAAATACTGGGACCAGCAGTTAGTGTAATGGCTATGTCACTGAACTCCCATGTAGTCGACCGTGGTTCGAGTCCCGGACCTGGTGGCTTAAGCTCACACCGGGTGCTTGTGCATGTGTGCCCAAGATCCCGAGAGGAGAATGAAGGAGAAGGGATTGCAACGTGGCCATCCCCCCTGGGGGGTGATTTCTCGCTTTCTGTCCCTCTGTCTCTCTCTGTCCTTCTGGCCAGCACACATGCCCTATAGCAAAAACCTCTCCAAAAAAAAATTACTAAGTTCGTTTTCTTGTGTTTTTACATAAAAGGATATCCTTCTGCAACAAATTATTATAAACTTAATGGCTTAACACGTTATTTTACAATCCTGGTGATTAGAAATCCAAAATTAATCTCATGGGACTAAAATCAAGCTTCCTTCTGTAGGATCTAGAATAAAACACATTTTTCTAGCTTTTTTCAAATTCTAGGGATTATAGGGTCTTCTTAGTTCATTGAACACAACCATCTTCAAATAATGAACAATGTGCTGTCTCACCCAACCTCCTCCATATCTCCTTCTCTGACTCTTATTGTCCTGCCTCCTTCTTTTACTTATTAGGAATCTTGTGAGTACATTTGCTCCACCAAGATAATCTAGGATAACTGTCTCATCTCAAGATCCTTAACTTAATCACATCAGCAAAGTTCCTTTTGCCTTTTTAGTCATCGGTTCTGGGGACTAGGATATGGATATCTTTTGGGGGGATGGGAGTAGAAGGGGATTATTATTCACGCAACAGATACATAGAGTAAAACATACACCCTTAAAAAATAACTACTATCAGGCAGGCTGAACAATGTTAAATTTATTCTTTACGTTATTGCCTAAATTTAATCAGTCCTACTACCTAAATTTTTTTAACCAAAGAAATGTAGAATTGTAATAACTTTCAAGACTTAATGAATACCCAAGTAGCTTTAAAATAATCTTCTGTCTTTCAAGGGTTCAATGTAGACATTTGTGATTGGAAATAAGTAGAAGTAAAGGAGACATCCCTGAAATTACTTCCAAAAAAAATGTACAGTGTACAATGACAGCATGAACAGTCTAGCTCTAACTGGTTAACTCTATGAAGAATAAGGACATTGCCAGGGCCAGAGAACCAATTCCTTATTAAAGATATTTGGCTGTGGCTTATCCAATCCCATTTTTGATGTGAAAAATCAGGTTTTAGAAGTTCAGTGGATGATGACACTTCCAGAATGATGGAGGAGGGACCTCTAAATCCACTCCTTTATGTAAGTAACAAAAATGCTGTTAAAAATTGTCAAAATTACCATTTTCATAACTCTGAAAAATAACCAAATCCTGTAACAATCTAAAGAGTTTTCATTAAAGAAAAACAGCTAATCATTATTCAGAACAGGACTCATGATATTTTTAACTTGCCCTACTCATATTTTTCTCTCTCAAGCTCCACAGTAGGCTTGAAAACCAGCACCATCACAGCTATGATGGCAGCCACCAGAGGGAGAAGGCCAGGTTTGGAGTCCCATCTCTAGAGCACAATCACTATTTGATCTGTGTTGCAGCTTCCTGGAAAAGCACAATTTGGAAGACTGTGTCTTCATTTGATCTGATCTGGAGCTTGCTCCATGGGCAAAATCTTAACCCTGGGGCAGTTGTTAAAAATAATCATTGACAGGACCAGCAGATGGCATAATGGTTATGTCACTACACTGCCACATAGTTGACTGAGTCCCAGACCTGGCAGCTTAAACTCATGTTGGGCATGTGTGTGAATGTGCCCAAAATCTGAGAGGAGAATGGAGGAGAAGAAATTGCAGTGTGGCCATCCCCCCTGGGGGATGATCTCGCTTTCTGTCTCTCCAGCAAGCACCTGCGACCTATAGCAAAAATCTCTCTAAAATAATAATAATAATTGGCAATTATTTAACATTGTAGCTGCCCAAGACTACTGTATAACTAATGAGCAAACAAGAGATTTGATAAAACCTAAGAGAAAGATCAGGAGAACAAGATGTTTGCAGAGTACCTTGAAAAATTTTGATATATTCCTGGGGATTTATAAGACTGTACATGCATCCAGGGTTGTGTGCATGATCAAGAAAGGCTTGAGAAAATCCCAAGCTCTCATCTCTGGTTTACCTTGAAGTCCAGTACAAGCAGGAAGTGAAAGGCTAAGGTAGAGCTGTGTAATGTTGGATTGAGTTCGTGTTCACATACACACTCAGAGTCCATTGGAAAAGGATGAAAAAACATATTGCTTTAAAGCCTATAAAGAAATCTCTGATTAATCATTAGCTGATTATTAAGCTAACTAAGGAAAAACTTCAGTGACTCTACACTACAAGGAATACAGGTTTCATAGATTCATCAAGGAAAGTCATTAAATGAGCAATCAACAGCAGTAATAAAGCAACTAAACTAAACTTCTGGTTTGGATGGGCGTTATCTGATTTCCAGAGATGTCACAAATGTTCCATTTTCAACAAAAAGTTATAACACATGCAAAGAAACCAGAAAGTATGGTCCATAAAGAGAAGGAAAAAAATAGCTGATAGATTTGAGAGGGTCCAGATATTTGACTTACTAGATAAAAACTTCAAATCATCTATTGTAATTCAAAGAACTAAAGAAAATCATGGGTAAGGAATTAAAAGAATATTTAAAAACAACATGCAACAAAATAGAAAATGCCAATAAGAAGATAGAAAATATCTTAATAAAAATAAAATAAAAATTCTAGTTTTGAAAAACTAACCAAAATGAAAAAGCTTCTAGAGGGACTCAAACAAAAAATATAAACTGGAAAAGGAAAGATCAGATAATTTGAAGACAGGTAACTTAAGATGATCCAGTTCAATGAATGGAAAGTAAAGGAAAAGAATAAAAATAAACAGTGTCTTAGAAATCTGTAACACATTATTAAACATACCAACATATGAATAGTCATGGTCCCAGAAGAAGAGGAGAAAAGGAAGAGAGAAGATAGACTACCTGAAGAAATGGGCCAGCAGGGGACATGAACTTGAACTGCAGTTCAAGTCCTGGACCTGATGGCTTGTTTTCTCACCTTCCCCCCCTCTCTCTTTCTCTCTGTCTGATCAAACTGAAAAATAATAATAATAGTAATAAATAAATTAAATAAAGTAATTCTTTTAAAAAATAATATCTGAAGAAATAATGACCAAAACTTTTCAAATTAGATGAAAAAAATTAATTTATTAGTTCAAAAAATGATCAAATTGAATAAACATAAAGATATCCACATATCATAATACATCATAATAAAAGTACCAAAGTCAAAAACAAGGAATTTTGAAAGCAGCAAGAATCCATAAAAAGTATATTAAAAGTAATAAATAAGTTTATTGAGGTTGAAAGATATGAGATCAAATCAAAATAATAAAAGTTCTCTTTACTAGCAATAAATATTTCAAAATAAAAATTCAAATTTCAAAAATAATTTCATTTAGAATACCATCCAAAAATACTTAGTAATAAATATAGCAAAAAAGATTGAACAGTAAAATTTATAATTTTTGTTGAGAGAAATTAAAGGAGATCTAAATAATGAAAAGATATCCCATGTTCATGAATCAGAAGACAATTTTTTTTGTTGTTTGGAGAGGTTTTTCTTTTTTTTTTTTTTTTTTTGTTTGTTTGTTTTTGCTATAGGGGAACTGTGCTCCCCAGAAAGACAGAGACAAACAGAGAGACAGAATGCAAGAAATCACCCCCCAGGGGGATGGCTATGCCACAATCCCTTCTCCTCCATTCTCCTCTTGGGATCTTGGGCACGCACACACACACGCCCAGCGTGAGTTTAAGCCACCAGGTCTGGGACTCGAACCATGGTCGACTACATGGGAGTTCAGTGACATAGCCATTGCACTAACTGCTGGTCCCTTTTTTTAAAATTGTGCATTTTTATTGGGTACAATGTGATTTTTCAATATGTGAACACAGTGTATAGTGACTAGGGTTATTAACATATCCTTTACTTCAAGCATTTATCATTACTTTGTGTTGGGAATATTCAAAATCCTCTCTTGTAGCTCTTTTGAAATGTACAATAAATTATTGCTAACTATCATACCTTACTGTGCTACAGAACACTAACATTTATGTCTATTCTACTTTTTTTATTAATTTCTAATTTTTTAGTATTTTTAAATTATTTATTTTATGTTCTTTCACTGAACATCACCACAGCATACAAAATGCAATTTCCCATCCAGAATACACTGTAAAGTGGCTTAATCATACATATTATTGTCAACAAGTAATTTTCCATTTCTTGTTTCTTGTATATATATTTTACCCATTTCTCACCCTCTGCCATTTTTCATCTTCCTCTCACACTGTCTCTGATATCTGCAGTTGCTTTCCATTCCTTTGCTTTTCCCCCACATTTCATTGATTCACAAAATATTTTAATTAATCTACATACTTTCAATAGCAAGTTCAGCTGATATATACATATCTGTGAACACATATTGACTTTAGGCATGAAACTCTGTAGGTAGAATGAATGCACTATTGGGACCAGCAGGTGGTGTGGTGGTTAAGGCGCTGGACACTCCCACATGGCCAACCAGGGTTCAAGTCCTGGACCTGGTGGCTTGCTTTCTCACTTCCTCTCTCTCTCACTCTCACCCTCTGTCTCTCTCTGGTCAAATTAAAAAATCAATGAATGAATAAATAAAAAAAAAATAAATAATTAAAAAAAAGAATGAATGCACTATAAAGTAGCACCTAGCTGAGCCTATATAGCTTACTGTGGTTATTAAATAGGCATTTTCTTAATGTATGTTTTTTTAATTTTAAGAAAGGCAATTTTAGCTTTAATAAGTCAAAATTTCAAAATGTTAAGAGAACTTTGATTAAGACTTAAAGCCAGGAAACAGGTTAGGATTCTGTTAGAATAGTAGGTACATGGCCCTGTCGACAACTCAAGAGAAGACAAAAATCCTTAACTCTGGAAAACAAAGCATAGAAAAAGATCAGTAATGTTTTAGTCAAAAGTCATAAAATTCTATTTCATGAGTTCAAACTCATGTACTTAATCTATCTTTGGTTGTGGATATTTCCATTTAAATTCTGGAAGATAATGTTCAACTCTGGACTTGTCCCTACCATTAAGTTGGCCATTTTCTTAGTTGTTTTAGAGCTCCTATTTCTGTGTGTCTGAATTTAGTTTTCCTGAGATAGCACTCCCTTCAGAACTTCTTGGAGAACTGGTCTGGCGTCAGTAAACTTTTTCAGGTTTTGTTTATTTGAGAATGTTTTTGTCTTCTCTTCCCATATGAAAATAATTTTACCAGATATAGTTTTCATGGTTAAAATTGTTTTTCACTCAACACTTTGATTATATTTTCCCATTCTTTCCTTGCTCACATTGTTTCTGATGAGAAGTCTGCTGCTAGCCTGATAGGATATCCTTTGTAGGTAACTTGTCATTTCTTTCTTGCCAATCTTAGTATCTTGTTTTTGTCTGTGGTTTGGTCTTTCTGGCTATGTGTCTTGGAGAAGATCTTGGAATGATTGTATTTGGGGTCCTTTGTATTCCTTGGGTCTGATCTTTGAATGCCTCTCTAGGTTTGGAAAGTTTTCTTCCAGAATTTCATGGAATAGATTATCAATGCCCTTATTTGTCTCTTCACCTTCAGGAGTACCAGTTATTTGTATGTTTGGACATTTAATGATATCTAGTATTTCTTGTATATTATTATCATTTGGGAGGGACTATTTTCTCAGTCTTCATGGTAGATTTTACTAGTCTAGCAATTCTATCTTCTACATCTGAGATTCGAATTTCTGTATGATCTAGTCTGCTTTTAATACTTTCAAAGGAGGTTTTTGACTTCCTGTCATATAACCTTCATTTCCAACAGTTCATTTGACTCTTTTTTTAAAATTTTATTTAACTTTGTTTATTTATTTATTTTAATTTGACCAGAGAGAGATACACAGAGAGAGAGAGAGAGAGAGAATTAGAAAGAAAGCCACCAGGTCCAGGACTCGAACCATGGCAAGCCATGTGGGAGTCCGGCACCCTTAACCACCACACCACCTGCCAGCCCCCATTTGATTCTTTTTTATGGTGTGTATTTCCTCTTTCAGTCTCGCAAGAACTTTCTCACCTCCTGTAACTCATCGGCTCTTTTCTTCTGGAGTTCATTTAGCCATTTCTAAATTCTTTATCAGAAAACTTCTTCTGGAGTTCATAGACATTTCTAAATTCTTTATCAGACATTTTCATGAGTTCCACTGTACTGTCTGTGGATGAAAGAGAGTTATTCTTTGCCCTTGGAGGATAGGTATTTTCTTGGTTTTTCATATTTCTTGTGCCTCTGCAGTGATTTCTAGTCATCAGATGGGTTATTCGTTTCTTCCTAATTTCTAGAAGTTCAATCTGAGCAATCAGAGGTGCAGGAGGAGGTGGTCTGCAAACTCTTTGCCCTTGTGTCACAGATTTAGCAGGAGTTGAGAAATATGTTGACCCTAATTGTATTCAGATGCTTGGCTACTTTTCATTTAGACCTGTCTAGATACTCAGTGTGTGGAGGCTGAGTCACAAAGTGATGAGGTAAAAGAAAAAGGACAAGAAAACAAAGAAAGGAAAAAAGCAAAAAGCAAACAAACCCCCAAAATTATTTATTTGTTTTAAAAAACAAAAAAAATATATCTGTGTAGTGTGCCATGCGGAAGCACTAGATCTCAGCTCTCATAATGGACTGAGTCTTCTTCTGGCCTGCATTTTCACCTCTCCAGGGTGACTTCTCAGCAGAACATCTTCATTTCTTATTTCCTGAAAGCACTAGATCTCAGCTCTCACGGCAGACTCAGTCTTCTTCTGACCTGCGCTTTGTGCCTCAGAAGACAATATTGTTGAGATGGAAATAGTTCTCAAATTGATCTATTGATTTAATATGATCCCTAGTAAAATACCAACTTACCTTTTTTTGGTAAAAATTGACAGCCTGATTTTAAAATTCTTATGAAAAATCAAGAGATTCAGAATATCCAAGACAATCTTGAAAAGAAGCAAAGTTGTGGAACTCACATATCCCTTCTTTAGCACTTACAACAAAGCTCTAGTAATCAAGATGTAACAATAATCATCTAGATTAATGGAATAGAATTGAGAGTCCATAAATAAACTCAAGTTTGTGTTTAATTGATTTTCTACAAGGGATCCAAGACAATTCAATGAAAGAAATAATTATTTTTTTAACAAATGCTACTGAGACAACTGGAAATCTAATGTAAAAAATCAAAATTGGTTTCTAGTCCACATCATACATCAATATTAAACTGAAATGGACTATATACCATATACTTAAATATAATAGGTATGAATATAAAACACTTTGACAAAAACACTAAAGTAAACCCATATAAACTTGAGTTAGATAATAGTTTTTTAGATTTGATACCAAAATCAAAAACAAAATTAAAAAAGAGATAAATTAGACCAAATTAAAGTTGAAAACCTCTATGGTACAAATTATATTTGTCAATAAATTAACAAGAGAGGTATTTCCAACAGGGCCTTCACACTGTGATCCACCTCCAGCGTCAGCTAGCCCCAGATCATAGACACGTGCATGCCAGGTCTGTTCAAGGAGGTCTCCAGACACGAGCCAGAAACTTTTCCATGTGGATCAGCCTTGCAGAGCATTTCATTAACATTGAGACCCAGCCAGGACTCAGGTTTTATCCCTTTTCTGATTTTTTGTGGCTTATTTGTTACTCTTGGTATTTATGTCATTCAGCCTCATGTTTCTCCTAGTGGATCTTCAACTCTTCCAGAGCAGGGGCTGAACCTGCTGGGTCCTCCACAACTAGAGTCATTTTGCTGGAGACCCGCTCATCAAACAGAGGCTCAAACCTGGAAATGGGGGACCAGCAGTTAGCGTAATGGCTATGTCGCTAGACTCCCATGTAGTCAACCGCGGTTCGCGTCCCGGACCCGGTGGCTTAAACTCATGCTGGGCACGTGTGCGTGCGTGCCCAAGATCCCGAGAGGAGAATGGAGGAGAAGGGATTGCAGTGTGGCCGTCCCCCCGGGGGGTGATTTCTCGCTTTCTATCTCTCTGTCTCTCTCTGTCTGTCTGGCGAGCACACGCACCCTATAGCAAAAACCTCTCCAAAAAAAAAACAAACCTGGAAATGGTAGGAATCATATGAAATTCCCAAGAAATCTATCCAATATGAAAATGAAAATTCTCCAGGGGATGATTTTTTTTTTTAAATATTTATTCAGGGCTATCAGGTAGTGTGGTGGTTAAGGCATTGGACTCCCACACGGCCAACAGCGATTCAAGTCCTGGACCTGGCAACTTGCTTCTATTTCCCTCAGCAACTTACTTCCATTTCCCTCTCTCTCTGATCAAATTAAATAATAATAATAATAAAATTAAATAAATAATTCTTCTAAAAATATTTATTCATTACATTAAGTTTGTTTTAGTTTTTTGCTATAAGGCATGTGAACTGGCTAGAGAGAGAGAGACAGTGACTGAGAGAGAGAGAGAAACAGGGAAAGTGAGATATAATTTCTTAGAGAGGATGGCCACGCTGCTATCCCTTCTCCATTAGTCTCTTCCTGGGATTTTCGACACGCAGGCACACATGTGCACACACACACCCACACATACACACGTCATGATTTTCAAGCTACCAGGTTTAGGATTTGAACTGTGGAGTCAACCATGTGGGATCCAGTACCCTAAACATCATGCTACCTGCTGATTCCATTACGTTTGAATTTAAAATGCCATGGGAGGGAACCAGCAATTAGCATAATGGCTATGTCGCTGGACTCCCATGTAGTCAACCGCGGTTCGGGTCCCAGACCTGTTGGCTTAAACTCACACCAGGTGTGTGTGTGTGCATGCCCAAGATCCCGAGAGGAGAATGGAGAAGGGATTGCGGCATGACCATCCCCTCTGGGGGGTGATTTCTCACTTTCTGTCTCTCTGTCTCTCTCTGTCTGGTGAGCGCATGTGCCCTATAGCAAAAAAAACTCTCCAAAAAAAAATAAATGCCATGGGAAAACATGAAATTGGCCCTGGTGAGCTTATGCTCCTATGAAAGGAGTATACAAACTTTTATTTTGAACTTTGCCTCAGGGCCCCCTTAGTTAAAACCATCTCGTTCTCCAGGAGCTCATCAAAGTACTCAAAAATAGTTTCAAGTTAGTGAATGCTCTCATTGTAAGCTCAAGATTTTTTTCAGAAATCACATCTGTGAAGTCATGTGAGACACATCAGATAACACTGTAGAAAAAAAAACAAACCCTGTATTTGAATATTTGTTTTCTATTTTCACTATTGTTCTTAACAATGTGTCAAAATGGAATCTTCTGGGACCAGCAGTTGGTTGTGTCGCTGGACTCCCATGTAGCTGACCACAGTTTGAGTCCCAGACCTGGTGGTTTAAACTCACGCCGGGCACGTGTGCATGCGTGCCCAAGATCCCGCGAAGAGAATGGAGGAGAAGGGATTGCGGTGTGGCCATACCCCCTGGGGGGTGATTTCTCGCTTTCTGTCTCTCTGTCTCTTTCTTTCTGACAAATGCATGCACCCTAAAGCAAAAACCTCTCAAAAAAAAAAAAAAAAAAAAAA
>NW_006159436.1:1552553-1554595 GCF_000334495.1 Tupaia belangeri chinensis | reverse complement strand
CTTTCTCTCTCTCTGTCTCTCTCTGTCTGTCTGGCGAGCACACGCACCCTATAGCAAAAACCTCTCCAAAAAAAAAACAAACCTGGAAATGGTAGGAATCATATGAAATTCCCAAGAAATCTATCCAATATGAAAATGAAAATTCTCCAGGGGATGATTTTTTTTTTTAAATATTTATTCAGGGCTATCAGGTAGTGTGGTGGTTAAGGCATTGGACTCCCACACGGCCAACAGCGATTCAAGTCCTGGACCTGGCAACTTGCTTCTATTTCCCTCAGCAACTTACTTCCATTTCCCTCTCTCTCTGATCAAATTAAATAATAATAATAATAAAATTAAATAAATAATTCTTCTAAAAATATTTATTCATTACATTAAGTTTGTTTTAGTTTTTTGCTATAAGGCATGTGAACTGGCTAGAGAGAGAGAGACAGTGACTGAGAGAGAGAGAGAAACAGGGAAAGTGAGATATAATTTCTTAGAGAGGATGGCCACGCTGCTATCCCTTCTCCATTAGTCTCTTCCTGGGATTTTCGACACGCAGGCACACATGTGCACACACACACCCACACATACACACGTCATGATTTTCAAGCTACCAGGTTTAGGATTTGAACTGTGGAGTCAACCATGTGGGATCCAGTACCCTAAACATCATGCTACCTGCTGATTCCATTACGTTTGAATTTAAAATGCCATGGGAGGGAACCAGCAATTAGCATAATGGCTATGTCGCTGGACTCCCATGTAGTCAACCGCGGTTCGGGTCCCAGACCTGTTGGCTTAAACTCACACCAGGTGTGTGTGTGTGCATGCCCAAGATCCCGAGAGGAGAATGGAGAAGGGATTGCGGCATGACCATCCCCTCTGGGGGGTGATTTCTCACTTTCTGTCTCTCTGTCTCTCTCTGTCTGGTGAGCGCATGTGCCCTATAGCAAAAAAAACTCTCCAAAAAAAAATAAATGCCATGGGAAAACATGAAATTGGCCCTGGTGAGCTTATGCTCCTATGAAAGGAGTATACAAACTTTTATTTTGAACTTTGCCTCAGGGCCCCCTTAGTTAAAACCATCTCGTTCTCCAGGAGCTCATCAAAGTACTCAAAAATAGTTTCAAGTTAGTGAATGCTCTCATTGTAAGCTCAAGATTTTTTTCAGAAATCACATCTGTGAAGTCATGTGAGACACATCAGATAACACTGTAGAAAAAAAAACAAACCCTGTATTTGAATATTTGTTTTCTATTTTCACTATTGTTCTTAACAATGTGTCAAAATGGAATCTTCTGGGACCAGCAGTTGGTTATGTCGCTGGACTCCCATGTAGCTGACCACAGTTTGAGTCCCAGACCTGGTGGTTTAAACTCACGCCGGGCACGTGTGCATGCGTGCCCAAGATCCCGCGAAGAGAATGGAGGAGAAGGGATTGCGGTGTGGCCATACCCCCTGGGGGGTGATTTCTCGCTTTCTGTCTCTCTGTCTCTTTCTTTCTGACAAATGCATGCACCCTAAAGCAAAAACCTCTCAAAAAAAAAAAAAAAAAAAAAAGAAAATGGAATCTTCCAGGATATATATGAAGAAATACATTTATCTCCCTCACCACCAAAATGTTTACCACGAAGCTTCCTCTTTTCTGGCTGGAACCATGGAGGGCATTCAAGAGAAGAAAAAAAAGGTTCCTGCTGCGGCAGAAACCAAGAAAAAGGCTCAAGAAAAAGGTTCCTGCTGCCATGGAAGCCACCAAGAAAAAGGTTCCTGCTGTGCCAGAAACCCTTAAGAAAAAGCGAAGGAATTTTGTGGAGTCGAAGATCAAGCACCTGAGAAAGAAGTTTGCTCAAAAGATGCTTCAAAAGGCAAGGAGGAAGCTTATCTATGAGAAAGCTCAGCACTATCATAAGGAATATAGACAGATGTACAGAACTGAGATTCGCATGGCCAGGATGGCAAGAAAAGCTGGCAACTTCTATGTACCTGCAGAACCCAAATTGGCATTTGTCATCAGGATCAGAGGTATCAATGGAGTGAGCCCAAAGGTTCGAAAGGTG
>NW_006159436.1:1543339-1552506 GCF_000334495.1 Tupaia belangeri chinensis | reverse complement strand
AACCTGAAGTCAGTAAATGAACTGATCTACAAATGTGGTCAATAAGAAGCGAATTGCTTTGACAGATAACTCTTTGATTGCACGATCTCTTGGTAAATTCGGCATCATCTGCATGGAGGATCTGATTCATGAAATCTATACTGTTGGAAAACGCTTCAAAGAAGCAAATAACTTCCTTTGGCCCTTCAAATTATCTTCTCCATGGGGTGGAATGAAGAAAAAGACCACCCATTTTGTAGAAGGTGGAAATGCTGGCAACAGGGAAGACCAGGTCAACAGACTTATTAGAAGGATGAACTAAGGTATCCACCATGATTGTTTTTGTAATCTGGTCAGTAAATAAACAGTGGCTGTTTTCAGACTGCAATATATTGTTGTATTAGTAACTTTTTTGGTAACTTGCCTCTGCCTTGCCTTAACTATTGTGGCACATCTTGGTGCTTGGTAAAATTAAGCCAAAACTTCTGTGAGACTAGCGTCCATTTTATTATTTTGTGAAAATTGCTTAGGGACTATTGAAAGGCTTTTCCTATAACAGAAAGGCCTGATGTTTCTTTCCCCTTTTGAATTTTGCTGAGTGAAAATGGGTTTATTCAACGAAAACTTATTTCAGGGCATTCATGCATGATTTGTAGGTAAGGTAATAAAATAAAGGTCAGTTCACCAAAAACGTAAAAAAAAAAAATGTTTACCACAGATTAAGAAGTAGCTTAAAACTCACGCCGGGTGTGTATGCGTGCATGCCCAAGATCCTGAGAGGAGAATGGAGGAGACGGGATTGCGGCATGGCCATCCCCCTTGGGGGGTGATTTCTTGCTTTCTGTCTCTCTCTGTCTTTCTGGCGAGCGCACGTGCCCTATAGCGAAAACCTCTCAAAAAAAAAATAATAATAAGGTCTTGGGCAATGTTTATATTATAGGATGGGAGGATTGAAAGAAATCAGATTAGACTTCTTAGGGAATACAGTAATGTTATGCCAGGAAAGGGCAGGGAGGAGAAAGTAATGAGGAAGAACCAGTGATCATCAGCAGATAATACCATAGGATTTATTCATTAGAAAATCATTGACACCAGGCCAGCAGATGAGGTGGAAGTTAAGGCACTGGATCCACATGGTCAGCTCTGCAGTTCAAGTCCTGAACTTGGCAGCTTGAAAATCATGCTGGGAGTGTGTGCATGGGTGCCCACAATCCTGAGAGGAGATTGGAGGACAAGGGATTGAAGAGCAGCCATTCCTGAAGATTAAAAATACAAAAAAATGATAAGTGTTGACAGGGTTGTGGTGAAAGAGGAATTCTCCTACACTGTTGGTGGGAATGTAAATTGCTCCAGTCACTGTGGAGAACAGCATTGAAGTTCCTCAAAGACCTACAAATAGAACTGCCATATGATCCAGCAATTCCACTCCTGAGTATCTACCCAAAGGACAGGATAATGCTCAGTTGGAAAAGCTCTTGCATATCGATTATTCACAATTATTATTCATAATTATTAAGACATAGAACCAACCCAAATGTCCACAAGATGAATGGATTAAAATATGTGATACATATACTCTATAGAATACTATTCAGCCATAAAAAAATAATTAAATAAATAAATAAATAAAAAAAACCCTGGCATTTGATAGAAAGTGGTAGAACATGGAAGATTTATTGCTGAGTGAAGCAAACCAGGTTATGAAAGAAAGATATTGTACGTCTCCACTTAATATATACTGATTGTCCACACTCTATGGTAGAGACTGAAAGATTGGAGGACATAAAAGCAGTGAAAATAGTTATGGACACTAAGGACAGTGTGGAAGGAAGATGGGAGAGGGGAAGAGTATAGGGAAGGAAATTAGAGGAGAAAAATAGGCAAAACATCTGTGGGACACAGCAATTGTTGATCATTTGTTGATAACAATGTGTGTAGTATTCTCAACTAGACTGGTCTGAAGTATATTTCATATTGGGTAAATTCTTTTTACAATCCAGATGATCTAAAGTGATTGAATGTATAAATAATAATAATAATAATAATAATAATAATAATAATAATAAAGAGTGGCCATCCCCCACAGGGGGTTATTTTTCACTTTTCCTCTCTCTCCTTCTGTCTCTCTGAAAAGCAAATGTACTCTATAGAAAAAAACTTAAAAAAAAAAAAGAAGGAAAGAAAATCACTGATACAGACTATCACCATGGCCTACTAGTTAAGGGAGTCAGATCCCATATGGCCAACTGTATGGCTTGAATCTTGGCCTTGGTGGCTTGAAATACATATGAGGCACGTGTACATGTGTTGCCCAAATCCCAACAGGGTGGGAAAATGGAGGAAGAGGGAGTACTTTCTTCCTCTCCCTCTTTGTATTTCTTTAGCAAGTGCAAGTGCCCTCCAATATTTTTTTTGATAAATTTTAAGAAGATCATTTCAGTAGAGTGGTAAGGTAGAAGCCAATTTTAAGGAACTAAGAAATGGATGGATGTTGAGAAAGTAAAGGGCATAAATATAGACCAGTATATTCTCAAACACCACCTGAAAGCCTGGAGGGTTGGAGAAATCCAGCCCCTGTGCTCTGTCTCTGGAGATTCTGGTTCAGTAGGTCTGGGTTTACAGTGCTAACAAATGGGACAGAACCATATGGTAAATCTGGCACAAGCTTTATTGTGATTCACAATGACCTTGTTGTCTGATGGGTTGTTTGGTTGGTTGTCTGGATGGTTGCTTATGTGGTCAGTTGGTGTTTGGCATGGCGGGAGGCTGATCTATAATTCCTGAGGGTGGGATGAGTTGGTTTGGCAAAGAGTTTGCAAGAGATTAAGTCCTAAATTGGTTCAGAAAGGGTAAAAAGACAAGGGTTGGTAAGGAGGGGAAATCTGACCTAGGAAACAAATCAGAGCAGAAACAAAGAATGTGAAAATATAAAAAGGTCTTCAAAAAAGTTTATGGAAAATACTTACTATAACAAAACTACACATAGATGTCAAATTTTTGCACCAAAATAAACTCACGCTTTAATTCCATTTCTTCCACAGGCTTTATGAAGCCCCTTCTGCCCACCCCAAGCCATAGCAGTTATTTGGAAATAATGTGTGGTGGAATTTAGGAGGATTGGAAGGCAGAAAGTAAAAAGTACTGAAATCTAGACCAAAAGATTTGGAGTTGGCTCTTCTAGCTGTGATTCTCAAAGTCTGGTCCTCAGGCCTCTGATTCAGACCACCTTGGGGGTGGAGGTCAGCATGCAGCATCTTAAGTGTCCCAGTTCACTTGGATGCAAGTATAAGATGCACTGCTTCAGTGAAGGAAAAGCAGGCCACACTGCATGTCGTTATTAAATGTACAAGTGACTTAGGGCCAGCTGATGGCAGGGTGGTTGGGGTGGCAGATTGCATGATTCGAGTTCCAGGGCTGCAGCTTGGAAGGCACAGTGGGTAAGTGTGGTGCATGCCCAAAATCTCAAAAGAGGAAATGCAGAGAGAGGATTGCGGTGTGGTCATATCCCACGGGGGGTGCTTTCTCCCTCGCTCTGTCTGTCTCCAGCAAGAGCATGCACACGCTAGAAAATGAAAGAAAGAAAAGATACATGTGACTTAGTGAAAATTGTGTTTCAGAAAGGTTTTCCAATCAGATACACGGGTTTGCAAAAAGAAAATGTAAAGGAAGTTTCCATCATCTAGATTTAAAGTGCTAGTGCAGGGCGATGACTAAAGAAATGGATCGACAGGACAAATACGGCATAGTTAAGAACAAGGAATAAGTCTGAACTTTTGACATTCGCCTACCCAGAGCAGCCCGAGGTACTAGTACCAGTCATACAGGTCAGTCATAATGACATTGGGAACGAGTGTGGAGAAAGAGGATGAGTTCAGAGGTTTCTATTTTGTTTCAAATTCCAGGTGGTGGAGTCAAGAAGGTGCATCTTAGGGAACTAGACCTAAGGAGTGGACACGGAGTCGACGTGGAGCTATCCATGGGGAAGCGGCAGCTGAAACTGCCTAAGCAGATGAGCTGAATACATAGGCAGCTCTGAGGGGAAAATATACTGATCTCTTATTTTGTTGTACATGAGCTACAATGAAATAGCCAGCTTTTCAGTAGGGGCTGCAATATGTTCTATGTGGGAGTGGGAGTGTGTGTGAGAGAGAGTGAGTGTGAGTACATATATATGTGTGTGTGTGTGAGTGTGTGCTGAAAAGCAAATGTTCTTTGTTCTTATATTCTAGAATGCATACCTAATCTTACTTTCATTATAATAAAGTACTATCCGTAAAGGTCACCTTGGGCCAGCTCCATGTTGCAACAATAATAAGTTGCTCAAGAGCATTCAGATTCCACATGGCAACTGGAGTCTGAATCCCTGTTGGACAGCCTGAAATACAGGAGGATTGTGCAAGTACTCAGGAGCTGACAGGCTGGAGAACTGTAGGAAGGTTATGAGGGCTTAACCAAACCCCATGTGAGGTATTCATCTCTCTCTTGCATGCACACTCACGAACTGCATCCCAAGTAAAGAAGAAAACCAGGTCATCTTACAATTTCAATGAATGATTTACTTTTTTGTTTGCTTGTTTTTAATGGACTTTATGTTTTGGGAGTTTTAGATTCATGGAAAAAAAGTTGAGAAGGTAGTTGGAATTCTTTCTACTACTGTAGATAATCCAGTAGGAACTTTCTGCCATCTACCTAGTGTAGGACTTCCCAGGAATCCCTTCACCCATGGTTGCCACTATCATTGACATCTCATTTTGGTATGGTACATTTGCTAAAATGAATGAATCTATAGGGAATGATGTTCTTAACTGAACAATGTAGGTTATTTAGATTTTCTTAGTTTTTACCTTTCTACCCCCCCAGGATCCCATATATGATAGGCTACATTTACTTGTCTCTTTAGGGTCCTCTCAACTCTAACTTCTCAAGCTTTTCTTGTTGATCATTTTCCTTGTTTAAAGAGTACTGTTTTATTTTTAATGAGAAAAAAAAAAGTACTATAACAACTAACACTTCCTGAGCATTGTGAACATTCACAGTACTTTCTGATACCACAGTATTACCACTGTAATTTCACAGGTGGGGAAACTGAGATTTATTTTTTAACTGTCCAAGACACATTTAACAATAAATTGCAGCAGTTGAGTTGGGATCGGAGAATGAGGACAGAGACATACATTTAAGAAAGTCATAGCTACATTTATTTCCCTATACCATGTCCCCCAGTGGCTTCCAGATATCCCCCTAGCAATACCACTCACCAAAGGCCAATGTCATTGTTTTCTGAAATGACTTTACACCTAAGAAAGCTGTTAGACTGTGTAGTTGCTGATCTTATTCTTTTAGAAGGCTGTGTCTTGCCTCTCCAAGGAGGTCAGGCAAACACAGATCCTCACGGCATGTCACCTTACAGCGATCTGGGAAAATGATCTGGGCGTCACGCACTGCAGTGACTGAAGCAAACAGCTGTCTGCAGGGCGAAGCCACACCTCGGCTCCCTTCAGTCCAGCCTCTTATGGGGCAGTCACAGTTAAGCCAAATGTCTGACCATTTTTCCATCAGCGAGCAGATAATAATTCAAAGGCCCGGGTCAAAGCAGCCACTCTGAAAAGATCTTATGAAATCATTTCTCTTTGCAAATCCATAAAAATCGCCTGGGACTCCTTATCAATAGGGAGGCTTAAAGGGAGAGCAGAAGTCGTTGGATTATGATGTGCTCGTTTTAATGAAATTCCTCTCCTGCTGAGACGTTCCCTGCAGATTTTCCATATTTCAGCCTGGGAAAGGTTTGATGCTTTCCTGCCGGTGCCAAGAGTTAATTGAAAACATTTCAGGATGAATTCGGCTTGGGAGCCAACACTTCCAGCCCACAATTATTCTTAGCAATAATAAAGGAGGAATACAATTATTAATAGGCATGCTGTATCCTCTTAAAGTGGCCGTGGGTTTTGAAACCATGTCTTCAACATTCTTTCTAAGACTCCACACAAAACCCTGAAATATGACACAGGGAATTTAGAACAAAAACAAGCTTTTACTACTAAATTATATACTTTGTTTCTTCCTGTTCGTAGAGAATGTATGGTAGTAGATGATTGCTGTTTTTCCCAAAAGCTCGATTTCCAAATCTAGCATTGGGTTTTGAAAAATATGTGCTTATGCATATTAAAAGAAAATGTATGTAAACATTGTCAAGACAATTTATACAATTAAAATCGTGTTAGGTTTTAACATAATACTCACTGGGGGAACTATTTTGGTATCAGCTATCAAAATTAAATTAGCCTTAAATTTCAAACATAGTCTGTTTTACCCTCTCTGTGCTGTTGTCTCCTAAACGTTATTGAACAACATGGCAAACTAGTATTTAATGCTCGTCATGAGCAAGAGTCCGAATTCATATTTTCTTCGCTTTTTAATGTGGTTTAGAATATTAATTCTTTCATTAGCACCTTTCCATACTGTTTGAAAACCCATGATCAAATCTTCTCTTGAAACTTAATCTCTCTGGGGTCCTTGTAGAAATGTTAGGATAACTGGTGAAATCGGAAACACACCTCTGTTCTAGGTGTTGTCTGTTAAAGGGAGCAATTAGAAACATCCAAGCTTCGGTTCTTTCCTGCTCCTAGCTAAGGCTCACAGGCCCAAATATGGAGGAAGGAGTCAGTCCTACAGAGTATAGCATTATTACATTTTCAGAGCAGTACTGGCCCGTCCAGTCATACATCTGACATTTCAGTCTTTCATTCAATATGTCATTTTTTTATTCTCTAAAAAAAATGCATTGGAGTTTTATTCCTCTATAGGCACCTTTTGGATGTATTCTTTAATAAAACCACATACCCATCTTCTGCATAGGGAAAACTGAGACAACAGTGTAAGGGCGTAATGGCAGGGTGCCTGGAATTCTCAGCTGCTTAGTCTCTTGTTTGCCTTCCCTTCTGGGGTTTCAACTCTGCAAGGGCGAGACTGATCCAATCACTGCTTCCTTTTTCTCTGATGCCTAGAAGGCTGCTGAACAGTCACTGAATAAATGAAGGAATTTGCTGGCTCTTCTTGACTCTTGCCTTTACTTGGGGAAAAATAAACCCAATTAGAAGTAATTTTCTACTTCATGTAACTATAATGGTGTGGTTTTTGTGGAGTCCTCTAACAAGATCATTTTAACTTAAGATACGTAACGAGTACTTAAAGGATATTCCCTTGGATGTTAGCTAGAAAGATTACTGCTTCTATAGTGGAAATTTTGATCTCTTCATAGAACTATGCTGAAAGATACGTCCACTCCATTCAATTAACTTTACATGAAATCCCACAATTCTTTCAGCCCATGTCACTGTTTCCCAAAGTGTAATCGACAAACTCTTCCAACATATGTGACAAAAATAAAGATTCGTGAGCCTCAGACCTCAGAAATTCTGATTCAGCAGTGTAAATGTGTAGCCCGAAATCTGCAATTTGAACGAGCTCCCAGAAAATTCTTATGTACACTAAAGTATGGGAAATAGTGGATTAAAGTTTTGACTCCTGTTAAAATGAATGTGGCCTTAGAATAAGCTGTTACCAGGCTAGCCGGTGGAGAGTATTAAGGCAGCTGGATTCCCACAGAGCTTACTTTGCAGACCAAAGTTGGGTCAAGCCTAGACCCAATGACTTGAGAAACATGTCAGGTGCATGTGCGTGCAAACTCACCAAAAGGAATAGAGAATGGAGAGAAAGAGATTGCGGCATAATCATTCCCCATGGGAAGTGCTTTCCACTTTCTCTCTCTGTCTTCTCTCTCTCAGGCAAGCACACATGCCCTCTAGCACATTACAGAAAAAGTATTAGCTCTTGCCATATATGATATGATATAATTAGTGGATGAGATATTTACTGTAGAAGGAATGAGCTTTCTTTAAAATGAAGCCTAACAAGAGTACACCAACAGGACAAGAATTTTCTACAAAAGAAATTGAACATTTAACCTCCACCCTGTCACCCTCTACATTTAGCTTTCTTTCAAATCCCCTGTCTTGGTTCTCTATGACTGCTGTACAATGTTTTACAAACCCAGTGGTTTAAACAACAGAAACTGTCTCACAGTTCTGGAGGCTCGAAGAGCTCTCTTTCTCTCCTTTGGTTTGTCAAAGCATTACCCTGATCTCTGCCTCCATCTTCACATGTGTTCTTCTGTGTGTGTGTGTGTGTGTGTGTGTGTGTGTGTGTGTGTCTGTATGCAAAGTTTCTATTTTTCAAAGTAAAGACACTGGTCATATCGATCTACTCTGATAGGATTCCATTTTAATTAACTACAACCACAATGACCCTATTACTAAAACAGTTCACTTTCTGAGGTACTGGGGGTTACAACTTCAATATATACATTTTGAGGAGGCACAATTCAACTGTAAAATCCCTCATCCTGAACTACAGGCACCAGAACACTTGAGCTTGGTGAAGCTCTTGTCAGGCCAAGGGCAGAATGTCTCCGGTACAGACTGGGGTGCACAGAAATGTCTCTATAATGGCAGGCAGAGCAGAGGGGACTGTCCAGTAGGGTAACAGCTGGCTGAGAGGCATTATGAGGGAGTGGAGCCCATGGAAGAGGAACTCAGCTGACCAGAGGACTAAGGGCAGAGGCCAAGGAAGTAAATAGGAAGCCAGGCCCAGCCACTGCAGAAGGCACTAATGCAAGTGCCCTGCAAGGCTGGAAGCCATATGGTAGACAGCAGGTTCGGAACCCTGGGTCAACTTGAAAACATGCTGGGTGTGCGCATAGCCATCTATGATCTTGAGGAGCTAGAGGGCTGGGGAAGGGGACCCAAGTTAGGAGACTTGGTCAAAGGTACTTCTCCCTGTTTTTGTTTCTCTCTACAGAGTCTTTACCATGAAAAATAATTTAAAAGTGAACTGGCCCTATAAGTACAGGGATTAAATACTGTGCATAAAAAACCAGATTCTACTTAATCAACTGTGATTAGAATCCCATTCCAGGTGACCCTTTTGACTTGAAAAATGCACCAGGCAGGCGGCTCCCCCGGGCCGCGCCAAGGTGGCGGCGGGAGGCGGGCCCTGCGCCCCCCTCCCCCACGCCATGGCTGCGACCTGCAGCGGGACCTGCGCGGGCCCTCCCGGGCTCAGCGCGTCTCCCCTGGGCCCCTTGCCAAGGCGGCGGCAGGTGCCGCCGCCCCCCCACCCCCCCTCGGCCG
>NW_006159436.1:1524533-1543192 GCF_000334495.1 Tupaia belangeri chinensis | reverse complement strand
CTCTGCTTACCAGAACCGCTTTCCTGAAACTGTATTCCATGGAGACTCACCTACAATTGCGGAACTGCATGAGACCCACACTTGATCCAACCTTGAATGGAATCTATTTTCCCTATTGTTAAAATCTTTGGACTCGTGGCCCCTCTCCCTCTTCTCGCAGGAGGACTCAGCAAAAGGACTGCAGTTTATGAACCAGGAAGAGAGACCACAATAGACAGTGAATCTGTTGGCACCTTGTTCTTGGAACTGCCAGCCTCCAGAACTGTGAGAAATAAATTTCTACTGTTTGTAAGTCAAAAAAAAAAAAAAAATGCACCAGGCACATGTGCATGTGTGCCCCATCCTGACAGGATGGAGAAACAGAGCAAAAAGATAATAGTGCAGCCCACTGGGGAATACTTTCTCTCTTTCTCTATCTCTGTCTCCTCCACCCCCTCTTTCTAAATACAAGCACCCTCTGACAATTAAAAACAAAATAAAACAAAATAAAAATATAAAGAGGAAGCTAGGGAAATTTGCTGCTAGCGAATTTTCTGTATCTAGGAGCTTAGGAGTGCCAACAGAGTTGACAGGGAAGATTGAGTAACTTGTCTTGAAACTGTGCTGACTTGGTAGGCATGCTATTGTTTTATATATCGATATGCATTTGGAAGCGGGGTGGGGGGAGGGTATAAAATGGTGGAGGTGGCTGAAGCCCCCTTGCCCTTGCCAATCTTGACTCCCCTGTTTGTGGCTGACCAATAGTGATGATGATGATAATGACAATCATGGCATTGTATGCAACCTAGTTCTTGGCACATTGGAGATATTAAATAAGTATTGGTTGAATAAATAGCTCAAGCAGTCTAAGACTTCACTAAAGACCAAGCACGTTTGCTTCCTGGAAGAAACATTCTCGCTAGTGACTTCACAAACAAATGAAAGTCCAAAGGCATGCTTGGAATTCGTTTAGTTGACAAGAAGAATCTTTTCTGAGAGACTAACTTGGTTCTGGGATGTCTTATATAACATGAAATGAAAAGTGAATATTTAAAATAAGATTCACCTCGGGAGGCAAAATGTAGGAGCAATATGTAAAGAGTCCTTAAACTTTATCAATATTAAAGGACAGCTAACCACCTCTTCCTAATGGAAAATGTTTACATCAGAAGCCCAATATGAAACTCTCTAAGGACCTGATACTTTTGAGAAGACTCTGTCCCTGAGACTGGGGATAGGATGGTTTATGGGTCCAATAATCATAACAATGAGTCACGTTTGAATGGGCCTGTGTGGTGCACAGAATGAACTGTGTAGTGTGAACCCATGTGGTCCATATTTTACCCTTTGCCAGTAGTAGGGTGGAGAATATTATCTGTTCTTTCATTGAGGGTAACAGCTTCTGTTTGTAAACTATCTTCCCTGTGTGCTTGCTCATTAAGACACAGGTGGGGGAGGCAGCCAGTGGTGCAGAGGGTAAATGATGCACCCTGCAGGGCTCACCCCGAGGAGAAGATTCTGAATTCATGTCTGCAGGTCACTTTGTGTACACCAGGCATGTGTTCATGCCCATGCTAGGGACTGGCTAAAGCTGGGGTGGATTGCAACATCAAGACCCTGTTTAGGGTGTAGGGGGTGCTCTCTCTCTCTCTCGGTTATGAAAGAAATTAATAAACATTAAAAAAAAAAGATACAGGGAAGAGCACCTGGAACTTTCTCTTCTAGTCCTGAGTTCTCTTTAAGAATCCACTGAATTCTCAGGGTATATATATATATATATATTTTTTTTTTTCCCCCTTTTCCTGACTTCCTTTAGAATTAATTTTCTCACATTCTTTTCTCTGCGTTTTGGATCTGTTTATCTTCACACCAGCACTAACCTATAGTAAGACGAAGTCCTTTCTTTGCCTGGGAAACCACAGTCCTCCATCATGTGTAAAAATCAAGATCATTCAGGGAGCGGTGCTGATGTGTGGCCTACTTTATTCACAGGTAACAGTGGAAAGATGCACACGTCGGTTCCCTGCAGCAGACGATTGAAAGTCATGCTAGATAGTCTCCACTCTCTGTACGTTACCCAGTATTTCCGCTACCCCAGGCTTCTGTCTCCTACCATGCTGTTGTATCCTATCTTGCTCTTCTTCGCGCTGTCTTCTCTCACTTCTGATTTCTCCACCACAATTTACTTTAAAAAGAATTTGAGTTATCTTCTTAAGTTCTCCATACCACCTTTCCATTCTGAAGCTTCCTTCCTTCTTCCCTTCCCAAGAGCTTATCAACGTTCTTCCTGAGGAAAGTATTTCTTCTCTAAGAGGAACTATGGCTCTAGCTGATTAAATAAGTTTTGTTTTCATTTTATCTCAAATTTTCATAACAATCTAATGTAGCTTTGATTGAATATCTCTACTTTGTTCTCCTTCACAAAAAAACCGTAACATATATTGTTCATTCTCAGTAAAGATGGGTTACAAACAAATAATGTTAATAACAAAGAAGAACAAAAATATATATGATACAACAGGAACTGGTGAGGATGGTAGAAAGAGGAAGGTTTAGGAAAAGTTACTGTTGCCTTTAGGAAGAAGATACAGAAACTGATTAACTTGAGACACTGATAGAAAATAATGACTAAATATGTGGACTCAATTTGAAGATAAATACTAGAAAAAAAGAAAAATGCAATTTATATCTTCAAGCCTGGGAGAGGGAGGAAGATGCAATAGAACAATAGTAACACAAAAATATGATCAATCTAATAAAGGCAATCAAAGTGAGATTTAAAACAAACAGAAAATTTAAAAAAACAGGGTAGCTCCAGCCTGGTGGTGTGATTTGGTGACAAACTGAACTGCAGTGCTGGAAGACACAGGGCTACAGTGGGTTTGGGTTCCAAGCAGGCTTAAACACACTCTGGGCACATGTATGTGCTTGCCCAAGATCCAGGTGAACTGGAAGGCCAGGGTAGGGGGAGCATAGTATGACAAACCCTATGGAGAGTGCTTTTCTTCCCTGCCCCATACATGCACACTTACTTTCTATCATGAATAAAAAATGAATAAACTTATAAAAGAAAGCATTGTAAATTTAAAGCACAGAGTAAAAAAAGTTAAATATAATAAGTTGAACCACTCGACCATGGTTCGAGTCCCAGACTTAAACTCACGCCAGGTGGCTTAAACTCACGCCAGGCACGTGTGCGTGCATACCCAAGATCCCGAGAGGAAAATGGAGGAGAAGGGATTGAGGCATGACCATCCCCCCAGGGGGATGATTTCTCGCTTTCTGCCTCTCTGTCTCTATCTCTCTCTTTCTGGTGAGTGCACATGCCCTATAGCAAAAACCTCTCCAAAAAAAAAAAAAAAGAGTATGTGCATATGATGAAACATAAAAATAAGTCCATTTTAATTTCATTTAAACATATAGAAAAATCGAAATATGATATGTAAATGTACATCAACTATTTCCAGGTATTATTATTATGTGTAGTTTTTATTCTCTTTTTGATTAACTATATCTTCTAAATTTTCATCGTATCTGTCTTCTCTATAATAAGAAAAAGTAAAGTGAAGTTTTGTTTGTTTTATTGCAGATGGTGGATGTACGCACATGCTAGAGACACAGAGAGAAAAAGGATGATCCCTTCATTGAGGCATGGTCATTCCTCAATCCATTTTCTGCCATTTCTCTATCCTGTGAGGATTTCAGGCATGCACACACATGCTTGGCATGTTGCATGCTTTCAGAGCCTATAGGGCCAGGATTCACACCAGAGTCAGCCATGTTGGATCTAGCTCCCCATGCATAGCGCTTAACTACTGCACAGTGGGGCTGACCCTGAAGGTTCTTTTTTAAAAAAATATAAAACTAGTATAACAAAATAAAAGCAGTTGCAACAGCATTATTATTACACAAAGTAAAATTAAATGCAAAAATCATTCAATGGACAAAGAGTTCATAGTTTATATTGTTAAAAAGATATTTTTCCATAAAATAAAAAGTGCCACAGTACTTTAAAAATATATACACAAAATCTGATAGAAATAAAAGGAGAAAGTGATGAATTCACATCATGAAGGGACACTTTAACATATTGTATCCCCAAGAAAAGAGCAGAAAAGGCAATAATTAAATTGATAAACTACTGTGAAGAGTACTGACAAAATCAGAGATTACAATGTCTTTTTTTCATGTGCCCAAAATAGAAACAAAATTTGATTATATTAACGGTCAAAGCAAAATTATTAGACTATGCTCACTAATCACAATATTATAAAATGAGAAGATAATACCTAGCAATTTGAAAACATAATCTAGATAATTCTGTATTTAGAGTCAATTAAATGGGACTTATGTAGTCACATGCCCTATAGCAAAAACCTCTCCAAAAAAAAAAAAAAAAGAGTATGTGCATATGATGAAACATAAAAATAAGTCCATTTTAATTTCATTTAAACATATAGAAAAATCGAAATATGATATGTAAATGTACATCAACTATTTCCAGGTATTATTATTATGTGTAGTTTTTATTCTCTTTTTGATTAACTATATCTTCTAAATTTTCATCGTATCTGTCTTCTCTATAATAAGAAAAAGTAAAGTGAAGTTTTGTTTGTTTTATTGCAGATGGTGGATGTACGCACATGCTAGAGACACAGAGAGAAAAAGGATGATCCCTTCATTGAGGCATGGTCATTCCTCAATCCATTTTCTGCCATTTCTCTATCCTGTGAGGATTTCAGGCATGCACACACATGCTTGGCATGTTGCATGCTTTCAGAGCCTATAGGGCCAGGATTCACACCAGAGTCAGCCATGTTGGATCTAGCTCCCCATGCATAGCGCTTAACTACTGCACAGTGGGGCTGACCCTGAAGGTTCTTTTTTAAAAAAATATAAAACTAGTATAACAAAATAAAAGCAGTTGCAACAGCATTATTATTACACAAAGTAAAATTAAATGCAAAAATCATTCAATGGACAAAGAGTTCATAGTTTATATTGTTAAAAAGATATTTTTCCATAAAATAAAAAGTGCCACAGTACTTTAAAAATATATACACAAAATCTGATAGAAATAAAAGGAGAAAGTGATGAATTCACATCATGAAGGGACACTTTAACATATTGTATCCCCAAGAAAAGAGCAGAAAAGGCAATAATTAAATTGATAAACTACTGTGAAGAGTACTGACAAAATCAGAGATTACAATGTCTTTTTTTCATGTGCCCAAAATAGAAACAAAATTTGATTATATTAACGGTCAAAGCAAAATTATTAGACTATGCTCACTAATCACAATATTATAAAATGAGAAGATAATACCTAGCAATTTGAAAACATAATCTAGATAATTCTGTATTTAGAGTCAATTAAATGGGACTTATGTAGTCTTTGGAAATGAATTATGATTTTAAAAATTAGCACATCGAAGCCTATAGAATATGACCTAAGTATTGCACAAAGAAAAACTAAAATTCAGAAATGAACTTATTAGAACAGAAATGAAAATAAATGATCTAAGCATTTAGCTCAGGAACCCGGGAAAAGAAGAAAGGTGTGTAAAGCAGAAGAATGAAGTTAATAATGGTCCAGCAGAAATTAACAAGAGAAGAAACGATCAATCCTAGTATGAATTCGATAGATGAGACTCAAAACTTGCTGTTTGCAAAGACCAATAATATAAGCAAAACTTCAAAAGAAAGAGGCACATATAAGGTTAAGAAAGGACAGAGTTAAGGGAGCTGGACTCCCACATGGTGGGCCACGGTTTGGGCCCTGGACCTGGAGGCTTGCTATCACTCTCTCTCTGTCCCTCTCTGGTCAAATTAAAAATAAAATAATTCTTTTTAAAAAAGGAAAGGACAAAGTAACAAACATGAAATTCCAAAAATAAAAACTGAAAGTGAACATTTTAGACAACAGTATATAAATATTTTAAAAATCTGGATAAATGTATTTTATTTTATAAAAATACAAATCACTAATAATAACTCAAGAAACAGAATCTCTTGGTAGATCAATAAACAAAGAAGAAACTGAGAAAAGAGGAAGTGGAGAGTAAGAGGAAAGGATTCAAGGAGAAAAACAGAGGCAAGACATTTAAGGGACCCAGAAATGGAGAGTTGTTTGTTGATGATAATATGTATGATATCTTCGACTGGACTGGTGTATGGTGTATTCATGTTGGGTAATTCATTTTACAAGCTGTAATGATGTACAGTTATTGATTGTATAAGATAAATTAAAATAATAAAAACAAAAAAAATACAAGTAAATTAAAAAAAAAAAAACTGAAATGATCCCCAGGTTGGCTTCAAGATGCCAGACACAAGTGCAGGCACCCAAGATCACGAGAAGCTGGAGGGCTGGGGAAAAGGGATTATGGCATGATGAGACCCTTGTGAGGGTGCTTTTCTTGTGCTCTCTCTCTCTCCCCCTCTTGCACACATGCACTATATATCATTAAAACAGGTTTTTTTAAAACATTACAAATGTTAGCCCTAAGTCAACATAAAAGAAGTGCAGCCACTATCATGCTCTTTTATTCAACTGGAAATCCTAGCCAGTGCAATAAGACATGTAAAGTAATTATGAGATTTAGAAAGAGTTTACTGCCCATAATTAGAGCCCATAGGCATTCTGAAAGGGGTTTATATATGAGACCAATGCACTAACACTAATCATATTCTACACACCCAACTCAATTGTGAACTAACTGGCGTAAAATAGTAATAGTCCAACAGAAACTTCAAAAATCCTAGGAAAAACAATCTAAGAGGAAATAAACAAGACTTGAATGGGAAAAAAAAGATATAAAACTTTTAGTAGGACCCATTTGTTGATCAATGTAGTGTTTATCTAACTGGAAAGATGGTAAATTTCACTGTTATAAAGCTATCGGTGATTTCTATGTTGATCTATAAATTACATTCAATTTCAATCAAAGTTTCAACAAAAGCTGTTGAAAGAAACTTTCTACATTGATTTTAAACTCTTCTGGAGAGCAAAAAGTGCAGTAATATGTAAAACATTGAGAAACAGAAGAAAATGAAATGATCCTGCTTGGTCCTACTAGAAATCAAATCACACTGCAAGTCTTTGGTAAACAAAATAGTAGAACAGTATTTCAGGCTCCTTCTATGTTTTTAGCTCTAACGTTTTGTAAGTTGTGAAAATTAAAGTTATAAGCTATTGTGTTATATCTTGCTCTCTCCTTATCATGCCAGTAGAAGACATGGGAACAAAACCGAAGGAAAACAACTCATTATAGTGAAAGATTGTTTACAAAATGGTTGTCATAATTTTTGCCATTCTCAAAGCAGATCTCTTTGTTACACAACCTTACCTCCCTTCCCACTGGGAGATGGAGTCTATTTCTCCATCCCTTTAAGCAGAACTTTGGTCATGTGACTTGCATTGGTCGAGAGGACATTGGCAAAAGCGGTAGCAACAGAAGCTGGAAAATGCTTCCCTTCTCTAACGCTTTCGGAATTTAGGTGCCAGGAAAAGAATTCCAGGTGGCCTGTTAGATGTTAGAGATACTTGGTCCCTTTGCCACTGCCAGGTCATCCAATTGTCAATCAGGTAGGAGGCCACCAGGAAGCAACCTTACCCTACCTGCTGCACCAGCTAACTGCAACCAAGTGGGCACAGAGGTCAGAGGAAGAATTTCCTAGTTGAGCCCAGCCCAAATGGCTGCTCCACACAATTGGGATCAAATAAATGAACAAAAACTTCAAGTCACAAAATTTTAGGGTGGTCTATTAGGCTGCAGGGGCAAAATAATAAAATCAATAATGTCCTGACAGTAATCTCTGTATTGGCAATTTTTTCTCCTTTTGTTCTAAAATGCTATTGGTTTCAATAGGTTGAATTTTTACAAGGTAGAGAAAAATCAGAAGACAGTAAACAAGAATTCCATTTGGCAATTTAAATGAACTATGAGTCTGTTAATATCTACAACTTAATGATGAGTATTTTAAAATATTATTCAATATAAAATATTATGTTTGATTTAATCATTACAGATAATTTGTCCTTCTTTCATATAATAAGTATGTTTTTATTTTACCACATGTCAAGAATTAGGGAATAATTTAGCCCCTGAAAGTAATATAACTAACAATTTTTGACTTGTCACTTCTGTCAGAACTTCAATAGAATAAGACAACTATTCTCTTATTTATTTATTTACTTGTTTATTTTTTGAGAGTTTTTTGCTATAGAGCATGTGCGCTTGCCAGAAAGACAGAGACAGAAAGCGAGAAGTCACTCCTCAGGGGGGATGGCCATGCTGTAATCCATTCACCTCCATCCTCCTCTCAGGCTCTTGGGCATGCACGCACAAGTGCCCAGCACGAATTTAAGCCACCAGATCTGGGACCTGAACCGTGGTCGACTACATGGGAGTCCAGCAACATACCTGTTACACCAATTGCTGGCCCCGATAACTATACTCTTATATATGCTTTTACTTACTACAAAATTATAGAATTTAGTTCTTCCACTTGTAAAACACATTAAAAAACAGAATGTTTATCATCTATGTGAAATTTTTTATTTTTCAGACATATTCGTAGGCATGAACATCATTCAAGAAAGATAAGCAATGTGCTCAAAGAACAGGTGTAGAGAAAGAAAAAACAGAGAAAGAAAGAAGAAATTTTGCTATAGGGCCCACGTACTCACAGGAGAAAGAAGAGAGAGAGGCAAGAGAGAAAGAGACAGACAGACAGACAAAGCACTCCGTAGGGGGACGGCTGCCACAATCCCTTTTCCATTTTCCTGTCAGGGTTCTGGGCATACATGCACACATGCCTGGTGTATTTCCTCAGCTACCAGGTCTGGGACTCAAACTGTGCAGACAGCTATGTGAGATATAGCTGTCTTAATCACCATGCCATCAGCTAGCTTGTGGCCATTCTTTAATAGAGGAAAAATGGTCTTTATTACGGAAGAAAATGGAATTTCTACCATGTATTCACAATCACTGCCAACAGGAAGGTTTGCTATTAGGTTCACAGCTGTCTGCCTAGAGTCCAGCACGGCACTTAGCCCAAAGTAAGTGCTCAATAAAATACTGATGGAAGAAATGGATGAATGGATCAGTAATGATCTCTTAAGGGCCTTCTTAGAACAGTTCAGCGTTATAATTTATTTTTACATATTATATTTTTTCAAATAATACAATTTTGCAGTTTGTGTTCATTTTTATTTAAAAGTTTTTTCATCCCTAAGAGACAGAGAAAGAGAGACAATGAGACAGCTGCCCCCAATAGGGGCCTAGTACTGTGATTTGCCCCTTGCCTCAGCCAGTCCAAATCACGGCATGATGCACTCACACACCCTGTGTGCTCAGAGAGCTCTCAGCAGAAGTCCAGTTGCACTACTGCTGCGCCATTGCCTTGCTCTGAGTGATTTTATTCTTCGAAAAGTATAACTTCTTCTTTGTGAGAATTTAAACTCCAGGGAGCAAACAAGGGAAAGGGAAAGCATGGTCTTCTGAAGTATGAATACGGGTGCGCAGTGACCAGAGGGGCTAAATATATGCTCTTGTTTCTTCTTTATGATCCAAATATTCTCATTTTTAAAGCACTCTAAGTATAAAAGTAGGATCGTGTATATTCCGTGATGAAATTTAGAAAATATTTAAATCTGTAGGTAAGAAAATAACAGCATGCTGGGACCAGCAGTTAGAGTAATGGCTATGTCGCTGGACTCCCGTGTAGTCGACCACAGTTCGAGTCCCAGACCCAGTGGCTTAAACTCATGCCGGGCACATGTGCGTGTGTGCCCAAGATCCCGAGAGGAAAATGGAGGAAAAGGGATTGCGGCGTGACCATCCCCCCTGGGGGGTGATTTCTCACATTCTGTCTCTCTGTTTCTCTCTATCTGCCGAGTGCACACATGCCCTATAGCAAAAATCTCTCCAAAAAAAAGAAAAGAAAAGAATGGCATGCTCACATTAAGATGCATTTCTTCTTGTAGATAGATGACTAGATAAAACCATTCAACTTTGGTCCAGTATTTCAAAAGTTCTTAGACCCTTGAAGCTTTGAAATTTTGAGAATCAATATGGTATCAAAGTTTTGATTTCAATCTTTTTTTTTTTAAGGTTTTTGTTATCCTGAGGTTTTTGCTCATCAGAGAGAGACAGTGAGAGGGAAAGTGAGAGATCACTCCCCCAGTGGATGGCAATGCTGCAAGCCCTTCCCCAACATTCTCCTCCTGGTATTTTGGGCATGCACACACACATGCCCAACGAGATTTTAAGCTGCCACACCTGGGACTTGAACTGCAGTATGCCTTGTGGGAGTCCAGCACCTTAGCCACCATGCCACCTGATGACACCATGATCTCAATCTTTAGATGCAAACAGATTGAACTTATTCATTGAATGGCTACAGTCAATTTATTTAAGCATCAGTTCCTTCATCTGTAAGTAGCAATAACAATAAAAACAAACTTATTATTCACAAAGTTGTAATCATTAAATAATTAAAAATGTATGATGTGCCTCACACTATAGATGGCACCTAATAGTCCTTTAATTAGTTAACTTAATTATGTTAACTATTATGGATTGCTCTTGCTATTTATTTTAAGGTAATGGAATACTCAGTTGTGATAACAATTACATTTACTATCATTGTTATAATGGGAAACATTTTTAAAATTAATTTTTTGAGAGGTTTCGCTATAGGGTGAGTACGCTTGCCAGAAAGACAGAGAAAGACAGAAAACAAGACTGACTGCATGGGAGTCCAGCGACATAACCATTATGCTATCTGCTGGTCCCCAAAATAATTATTTATTGGGAACCAGCAGTTAGCGTAATGACTATGTCGCTGGACTCCCACGTAGTCGACCACGGTTCGAGTCCCGGACCCAGTGGCTTAAAACTCACGCCGGGTGCGTGTGCGTGCATGCCCAAGATCCCAAGAGGAGAATGGAGGAGAAGGAATTGCGGCGTGACCATTCCCCCTGGGGGGGGTGATTTCTCGCTTTCTGTCTCTGTCTCTCTCTCGCTGTCTGTCTGGCGAGCGCACGTGCCCTATAGCGAAAAACCTCTCCAAAAAAAATAATAATAATTTTTTATTTTATTTATTTATTATTATTAATTTGCTGTAGGTCTTGTGTGCAAGAGAGAGAGAAAGAAAGTGAGAAAGCAAGCTGCCAGGTCTGGGACTCAAACCTCAATTTGCCATGTAGGAGTCCCAGTGCTTTAACCACCACACCACCTGCTAACCCTATAATAGAAAACATTTTGGTACTAATATTTTCTGGGTCATCAGAAGTCCTTCATCCCTGCTGGGAGTAATGTCCCAGGCACCCTGTCCTCTGTCCATTGCACATCTTCCCACTCACTCCCTGTGGGCATGGCAGTCGAGGGGAAATGACCACTATACACGTCTGACTTCTGTCCTGGGCTTTGGACTCTAGCTGCTTTCCTGTAGTGTACTATGCCCTGAATATCCTGAACATCCTCAAACACCACTTTCTCTACAACTTTTCTTCCTCTAGAACTGAGGATGACACCATCCACCAGTGGTCTGAGCCAGAAACCCAGCAGTCAGATAGACCTCTCCCCTCCCTGATCACCCCCTACTTGACCAAGGGTGGTCATGAATCTGCTCCCACTCCTATCAGTACTACTCTGGTTCAATTCCTGTTCAATTCCCCTGTCCACTGAAGACTGCCTGTTTTCCCATCTATCGTCTTTATCCCTTAAAACCATAATATACTCAATTCAAAAACCTCTGGAACTTTCAGTTGGAAACTTCCAGAGGCTTCCAGTCAACGCCCAACATGACTTTTGAAGTTTTCGTAACTTGATATTAACCTTTCATTCAAGGCATATTGTTCTTTTAAAAAAAATTATTTTATTTAGCTTTATTTATTTATTTCAATTTGACCAGAGTGGGACAGGGTGAGAGACAGAGAGGAAGAGAGAGAGGGAGAGAGGAAGGGAGAGAGAGAGAGAGTGAGAAAGCATGCCACCAGGTCCGGGACTCAGACATGGTTGGCCATATGGGAGTCAAGTGCCCTTAACTGACCACCCCACCTGCGGGCCCCTCAAACCATATCGTTCTACTTCTCGCTTTATATTTTGGTGATACAAGCAGTCACCTACACTTAGGTGCACACAAACACATGCATACACATACACACACACTCTCTGTTCCATACTTCCATGCCTTTGGACATACTGTTTCAGCTAATGGAAATAACCGCTCCACCTTTCCCCTGGCTAACTTTCATTCCTGTCTTTAGACTTAGCTTCAGTGCACCAGGCCCAAGCTTTGCGAATCCCACAGTAGGGCTAAGCACTTCTCTTCTTTGCTTGCTGTTTTCTGTTAAAAGCTACACATGTCGATCTCTCCATCTTGACTGTCAGCTTGTCCAGGGGCAAGGCTAGGCCATGCTTGTGTGGGGACCACCACACAGAGCATGGTTTCCAGGCGAGCCAATGGTACTCTCTTCACCCTCCGACCCCCCCAACCTGTTCAGATTGTGGACGTGTTCCAGTCATCACGGGAGATTTCCTCAGTGTTTGTGACAGAAGGATGTTCCAGACAGGTGGAACCACCTAACATCCAGACGTGATGTAGGTTAGAACTAAAGGTCCAGGGCTGGCCTTTGCAGAAAAGAAATGTCTACCAGAAAGGCCTCAGGTCTCACTAACGTGTTCTTCCTGTTCTTGCTGAGTAACATCTAATCAGGGACAGGATATACCATGAGATCTGTGTGTTTTATAAGCTGCGATATATCACTGCCTTGTGCTATCGAAGAAACCACAAGTATCCTGCAGAAATGATAAAATTTAAATATAGAAATAAACTTTGCAAGGACACATATTGATAACCAGAGAACACAAGGGAGGGCGTCCACAAGGTCTGGAAACGGATCATGTCATTGTCATTTCACTTTTCATTACAGATTGCGGATGTCCTTGATGGCATGGTGTGTATTGACCTGTTTGCTGATTTAAGTTTCGGTCCGCTTGTGGAAGGAGGACCAGTGCACGGTATATTCCAACCTCCTCCAGAATAACTGAGTCTCGGATCGACTTCAGAAAATTGAACTTGTGACACTACAAACTCACCAAAACACTTGTTTTGGTAAATACCATGCCAAAAAACGGAGACGTTAGATTTTACTATGGAATCCATGTTCCTGAAATAAGAGGAGGAGACACTGTCTGCATCTCAGAACTCTCCTTGCTTCCCTTGCATGCATAGTACACGGGGTTTGGAGGTAGCCCTCCAAAATATTAGCTGAAAGCTTCCTCGGAAAGCAAATCTTTCCCACATCCTTCCCTGCAGTTCCTCTTTAAGAGGTGTCAGCATGGCTGAAAGAATGAAGTGGCTACACATTGTCTGGCCGTGCTATTATGTGCTTAACATTTCCATAACAAAAGTGCCACTCGACTTCTCCCCGATTAATGCAGCTCAAGGGCTCTTGTCGTCCTTTAATAAAACATTGTTGAAATCATTTATTTAGAGCCCCTGGTTACTAGAGGGAGAATGACCATCTTTGTGCCAAAATATAGTGTATACAGTCCACTATTTTGTAGTAGATCATTCTGTTATTTAAGAAATTGATTAAATGGATGCCTTAGAAGGTATTTATGCTAATAGCACATTACTTATGTCATTCAGATAGCCAAGGGTGAACCTTTTCAACTGTCTTCCAGAGGCAATCTCTCAAATGGAATACAGTAACATCCAACTTTACTTACCGTACTGGGCAGTGAGACCCCCTGGAAACAGCCCTGCCTTAACTACACTCTGTCTGCCAAGATCTCTGTAACCTGATTATCCCCCCATAACCTTGCTTTGAGAAGCTGGGAGCAACCCGCTCAGTTGACCATGTTTCTGATGTTCCTTGGTGTAAGAGGTCAAAACACAAATAGTGTGTGCTTTCCTTTTTACTGGCTTGAAAAGAGATACATGAGATTAAGTTAGAGAGTTTCCACAGTCAATTTAATAAGCTAATAATGCAAAGCCAAAGTTCAAAAGTAGAAACACTTTTCAATAGTGTTCGATGTCTCTGAAAGTTCTCATGTTTTTTTTTTTCCCCCTGGTGTCTCTATCCGTTACACACAACATACTGCTGACATGGAGTGAGGATGTGAACACAGAGTGGCAAGGAAGAGAAAGTCATTTCCATGCAGCTCCGCTTGACTCTTCAAGGTAGAGAGATGGGCTGACTCTGTCTTCACTTACAAGAACCCAATCTGGCAACTGTGATGCACCCTAGATGTGTTAGAGTCTGGGGGGTCCCTTAAACTTGTGACAGAAGTACTAGGGGCTGCTTGGTTCCTTACAGGCATTTTAGGGATGCTGCCCAAGAACAGAGAGGTCCTGCTTCTTCGTAGAATTTATTTCCCTCCAGCCACTTTTCCACGTTACCAACGTGTATTGCTCGCATACACTGCTATATATTGTTACAAATAAACAGAGACCTTATGTTATGTCCATTGTGATTGTATACAAAAGCGTTGCCGTGTGCTCGGGTGAGCAGTGAAGCCTGAACCTCCTTCTATTTACTGTATGGTCACTGTCAGTTCAATGAACTGCCTCCTTGTTCTGGACCATTGTCCCACACTCCCTTAAACATTTGTCACTGAAGTGCCTCCAAAGACAAATAAACTGTCACTGAGAATTCAAACCTGCTAACTAAGGCAATGGGACAGGCCGGTGGGACACATGATTTTATATGAAATCCCAAAGGAGGTCCTCTGCCCCTGGAAGACTTCTGTTCCAAGGGTGGCGTTTTGGAGAGTCCCCAGGAAAAGACAAGAGATATCTTTTCTTTTATTAATTGTTCTTCCAGGCATTCTCCATGAGACATTTGAGATGGCCAAATGTCCAAAATTCCAAAAGGTTCCCCACAGAGCATGAGATATTACAGATGTCAACATCTGTAAAAACCCTTTGTGCCTGGAAGCAGATGGTCACATACAATCCCATAACCAATAGCCAAAGGGCCTTAACATCTCAACAACCTGTGCCGGAATCCACTGGGTCTGCAGGAGAATGCAGGAGGGTCCTGGGCTGCAGTGTCTAATTGTTTAAATTAAAATGAACCACCGATCAATGTTCACTTTCTTCAAGGAAGAACACAGAAAGCCTCGTGTCCTCTCTCCCCAAGAGCGAGCTGTGTTGATTTATTCCAGGCAGATGCTTTTGACAGGACCCTGTAAAATCAAGTCGTGAGTTTATTGTCGCAGTTAATTATCAGGCCTTTCTAGTGCTAATGCCTTTTACTTCTTACTGGGGAAAACTGGGCTTTTTACTGGGACAAAGACTTAACGTTGAGTCAGGACTGTGTTAAAAGAACATGCGATGGAGATGATTTAAATATATTTAAGGACAAACACAGGAGCACCGCTCACTCCTAGTTGCAGTAAAGAAAGCTGATTTCATTTACAAGTCTCTTAGAATACTCTTTGTTCATTTCCTAAAGAAACAATGCACTGGGCTTTGTTTTAACAATATGTTTACTCAACCATTCAGGTGACTGGAGACGCCAACCACACACCACTCTCCTAGGCTGAAGTCTGATACTGCGAGGAGGATCTCAGGCTTGCTGGTAGTCTCTCCATAGGAGGCTGGGTTGTAGATGCACCCGTGGTGCCTCCAGTCTCTCCACAAAAGCTGGGGAAAGAGCGAGTTGGAGGCTAAAGAAACCTTGAAAGTAGGAGGTGGGAGTGGGTGGGAGGAAGTCGGAGGGGGCATGGCTTTGTTAATTACTTTAGGCAGCACAGAAATCTGGCTATGTTTTCTCAGCACATGTTAATATCAAATAAAGAGACACCAGATCTTGCTAATCTGTCGACCCCTCAGACAAAGTTTATTTGTGGTGACTTTTAAACTCCTGACTTGCCTTCCAATCACTGCGTTTAAAATGAAAAGCTTTAAATAAACACCAGGAATAGAAGATAAATAAACTTTTTTTTCCCCTCTTGCAAGTGCCTAGCTTGGCGAGGTTCAGGCTCAAATCCCCAGAGGACAGAGCGCTCTCTTTTGTGTTAATGTTTAAAAGATTTTCCAATGCCGGAGTTTATTCCTACTGCAAACATTTCTATTTACAAGGTCAAGTGTATCAGCACTCGACACAGCTTAAGAGTGTAATTATTTATCTAAGGGCGTTTGAGTGTAGATCAGTAGCTCTGGCAGGAACCCAGCCTTCAGCCCACTGCTAAACAACTCCTCACAACAATATTACAAGTTCTGGTAATTGTTCCTCTCTCCGTTGTGTTTACTTTTGCCCCCTGAATGTTTTGTAACAAAATTTTGTACTTTTTCACCCAAAGTGTGAAAATGACTTTGAAGTACTGAGTCTTGTAGGTTTCTTAAGCCCTATTGGTAACAGATGTTATTGGCATGTTTGATTATATGAACACCTCTGGTAGCCAAAGGACACTCTTGGGGTTAAGGAGCCACAGAAAGGGGGATGATTAACTGGAGGGGGGTGTCCCAGTGGAAGAAGGGGGGTTGTCCCAGTGAAAGAAGGAGAAGGGCAAGTGTGATGTCTGGGTTATGCCCAAGTTATATACAGGAGACACTATTTTATGAATTCTCTCCACAACCAACCAACCAATGGAGGTGAATCAATTCTATCTTTTTTAGTTGCCTCATTTACAAGTGTCTAATTGCTCATTAAAGGCAGAAATAAAAGCCCACATTTCTTGTTTCATACTGTATTTTAATTTCAGGTGATGGCTGATACATTCCCTGACCCCTTCCCAACCATCATTGGGTTAACCACAGAGTAACTCTGGAAGGACACCAGATTCATTGTTTAAAACTCTTTACTGATGTACACATTTTAATAAAAACAAACAACAAACAAAAAACCAAAGTCATAGTTATTTAAAACATAGAACTTTAAAATGATGTCTATAAAAATACAATGTTTAAGGCAGTTTGGAAATGCATTTATACATTTCTACAATGTCCATAAATTTTCTTGAAAATAAGAAGGTTAACTTCCAATCTATAAAATACACTGTACATTTCAAGACTGTTCTAAATAGAGCACACTTCACAATGGACTGTAGGTTTAGAATCATTGGTGACATGAATTCTACACTTTTCGGGTGTGTGGGGGGAAGGTGTAACATGAATGTGGATTTAAAACTTTTCATTTCTTTTTAAAAATAAATTATTTCTGAAGCATACATTTTATAAAAATTCTATATACAAAGTACAACACTGGTAACAAATCCCAGTTTTAATACTCTTTATATACGAAGTACCAGGGTTTAACACCCTGATAAGAGCAGAGGCAATATACATTCTCTGCATATTTGTACATACAATTTCTTGGCGTAGAGAACAAAAATAACGACAACAAAAATAGACATCATAAACAGTCTTTAATAGTTGGCAGTGCAGAGCTTTTTTTTTCCTTTTAAATAAAAAGTTGCATTGTTCAACCCCAGACCAACTCTTTAGATAAGCGGTTTGTGCGCCCTTAATCCTAAGAAACGTGCTGAGATAAGAGTAGTAGTAGTGAAATTAAAGTGAAGGGCTTGAAGTTATCCAGAACTACACAATGGGTTCCACCTAAGGAGAATCACCGCCACAACTGTCACTGGGAATTCTGGGCGCTGATACCAGGGGTAAACGATAAGAGGGGCTTTTCTGTTTACTTAGGATTGTAGTGTCCTCACTGGCCACATCATAAAATTCGATACCGGCACTTTCCCCCCATCCCCCCCTTTGGAAAACCGCTAATAAACAGCCTCTTTGTAAATAGAATTCCTCCTTTAAACTCCCTACTCCAATCCCAGTCCCTAGGAATAGGTCCCACAGGTCCGCATCCATCCTCTCTTCCGAGTCCAGGACTACGGTTCTGTCCCCAACACCCGTTTCCTCTCGAGCGTGCAGAACCCGGCAAGCTAGGTTTCTAGCGAGCAGACAGGTTAGGACTTTATGGAATTTGGAATCCGGACGAAAGTAAACACAAGAAGTCACCCCCGGGAGAGGACACAAGGGAAGGATCAAGAGTTGTAAGGGAGAGACCGGCTAGGCCAAATCAATTGGGAAAATGCTTAGGGAGTACACCCAACGACCCCCTCTCTGTCCCCCAAACCACAGGTGCCCCGACAGGAGAGCGAGCCGGGGAGCGCGCGCAGAAGCGGGGGTGCGGTCCTCCCGCAGCGGACCGCGGGGAGCGCGAGGGCTAAAAGAGAGGCCAGAGCAGCAACAGCAAGATGGAGGCGAGCGGGGTCCAGGCGTCTTGGGGCGCTGAGCGGCCAGCGCCGCTGCTCCTGCGCCCAGGCCCATAGGGCAGGAGTAGTCGTCCAGGCCCCCGTCCGAGCCGCTGCTGCCCGGGCCATTGCCCAGCTCCGCACCGAAGCACAGACGGGCCATGTTCTCCTTGACCGACTCGCAGATGGGCCGCTCGAGGCCGTCGCACACGCAGTCGTTAAGTAACGCCGCCTTGGGCACGGCCAGCATGTCCTCGATGACGGTGCGACACTCGTCGGTGCAGCGCAGCCCGTTGAAGAGCTTGCCACAGTAGGTCAGGTAGCGACTGAGCGCCAGATTGCAGCGGCTGTCCCGATCGCAGCGCCGCCGGGCCTCGGTGCAGCCCATGACCCCGCCCGCTCCCGGGCCGCCCGCGCCGCCGCCGCTGGTCCGGGGCAGGCACGGGTCCACGC
>NW_006159436.1:1519025-1523557 GCF_000334495.1 Tupaia belangeri chinensis | reverse complement strand
GCGGCGTCTGTCGCTGCCCGCCTTCCCGCGCCCCAGCCGCCCCGAGTCCCCTCCCCCTCTGCTCGCAGGGACCCGGGCCTCGGCCGAGCTCCGAGGAGCTCTTTCTGGGAGGCGCAGGAAGAATAAGAAAGTCGGCGCGGCCGGAGAGCGGCTCCTGGGCTTCCCTTGGCAGAGGCTTCTCGGGTGACCAAGAGCCCGGGGAGAGGATCCGCTGAGCCCGGCTGCGGATTCTCTCGCAGCGAGGCTTTAAATACAAAAGTGGGCCGGGAGCCCCCGCGTGGTGCCGCGGTGCCCCCTCATTATGCATGCATGGAAAAGCAAACAAACAAAAACATTAGCAACGCTCCTCCGGCTCGCCGAGCTCCAGCCCCGCGCGCTCCAAGCCAGCCCGCTTTCTCCTTTCTCCACTCTCTTTCGCCCTTTGCTCGGCCCCCTTTCCCGGTTTTTCGAGATGCTATTGGTCCTGCCTGTTGTTGTTGAAACTTTTTTTTTTTTTTTTTTTTACTATAGGCAGTGCGCTCACCAGAAAGACAGAGACAGACAGACAGAAGGCAATCAACCACACCCTGCGGGGGATGGCCATGCACAATCCCTTCTCCTCCATTCTCCTCTCAGGATCTTGGGCACGCACGCACACGTGCCAGATTTTACGAGCCGCTGGAGTGGGGTTGCAGAGTGGGGGGAGGGCGGGGAGGGCGGTGGGCAGCTCACATTCAGGCATTCAGGGCTTGAAAGGAACGGCTTAGGGAGCCTGACCGAGGCCCGGAGCTCCTCCTACTCTTAAGGAAGCTCGGATATGGAGCCTTAGCTAGCGCACAGAACCAGGGAGCAGGGCTGAGGAGCGGCTCTTTGCACCCGGCTCATCCACCGACCTTTTTGTTCCGTCCCCCGCCTCCTTAGTTTTATTAATTCTTACTCCCTTCCCTATCTCACCAAACCTGTGCCTTCGACTGGGTTCAGACTCTGTTTTTCCAGCTCTCCATCTTTGGACCCTGTTCATCATCGGGGCGAGGGGAGAAGGTAGAGAAGTGAATGTGGGACTTTTGAAACTTACAAGACACACGCAGAAAGCAGCACACACTTTCCTTAGGAGATATTGTCGAGATCTTGATAACCCACCCACTTCATGACCCCAGCGAGCCGATCTGGCAGGTATGACTCATGTACATCGTTTTCACATTGCAAGGTTGTAATCCTGTCAATCGAATGAATTTCTCACGAGTAATGGAAAAAAAAATAGCATTCAGAATCTTGGGGAATGGGGAGCAGTACTATCTGGTTGCAGTCACAACCTAGAGGAAGGAGGTACACGGACAGGCAGCAGGGTTTACATTAAAGTGTAAATTTCAACCCCTCACTCAGTTTCAGGGCAGCCGCCCGGGAGCGCAGCAGCCTCTGCAGAGCTACGGCGGGAACTTACGCGCTACCTTAACTGTGGCGCAACGCAGCCTTGGTCCACCAGAGGCAGCGGGCGTCTGCGGCCTGTCAAAAACTGGCGCTTTTTTCCTCCCCTTTCCGTGGAGAGACTATCAACTCCATCTGTCACAAAAATTAAGGCTAAATCTGCTCTCCAGAAGCAGAGGGAGCCGCGGCTCCAGCGCGCTCAGAGCTGGGCTGTCCGCCTTTCCCCAGAGACGAAATGAATTTGAAATTGCAAAAGTCGGAGCGGAGCACAACGCTTGTAGACTTAGCCCGCTGCAAAAAAAGCCTCGCGTTCTCGCAGAGGCTTCTGCATTCCTCAGAGGCGCTAGGTCTGCCTTGGGAAGCCTCTGCGATCCCCAGTAAAACACAAAACCTCAAGAGATCCAGGTTCCGGTAAGGCGGACCATGGCTAGAAAACAACAACAATGTAAGTCTATACTTAAAAAAATAATAACAGAAAGGCTTCAACTTCGTGGCACATCAAAACCACCATATCCCAGGCTTTTTTTTTTTTTTTTCCTTGTAATTTAGAGTTGTCCTCTTCGTCCTGCCAGAAGGATTTGGAGAAACCACAGCCTACTCTGGGACTTGGGTCCCTCACGTGTAAGGTTCAAGGGCAGAGAAGACACTTGAAAAGATGCCTTTCATCTCGAACACTGCTGGGCTCCTGAGAAGCAAGAGGAGCATTCAGTGTTGTCTTTAAATTCGTGTTTTTGAGTTCCTTTGGAAAAGAGTGGATCTCAAAATTTAGCTTTCATGGGACCAGCAGTTAGTGTAATGGCTATGTCGCTGGACTCCCACGTAGTCGACCGCGGTTCACGTCCCAGGCCCGGTGGCTTAAAACTCACGCCGGGCGTGTGGGCATTTGTGCCCAAGATCCCAAGAGGAGAATGGAGAAGGGATTGCGGCATGGCCATGCCCCCTGGGGGGTGATTTCTTGCTTTCTATCTCTCTGTCTCTCTCTGTCTGTCTGGCGAGCTCACACGTCCTATAGCAAAAACCTCTCCAAAAAAAAAGTTTAGCTTTCATGAGACTCACCTGGAGACCTTGTTAAAAACCCAGATCGCTGGCTCCTAGAGTTTCAGATTTAGTAAGACTGGCCCAGCCTGAGAATCTGCATTTCTAACAGGTTCTGAGGGAACATCTGGGGACCACACTTTGAGAACTCTAAAGGTTATTTATTTGGTAAAGCTTGCCCCACTCTGGCTTCCATACAGTTCTCAGTGCTCTGGGGACTCAGTCTCATGGCTTTGGCATTGCAGGCTTGAGGAGTTGTCACCCCTCTTTTTACTGTATCATTCCCATCCACTCACAATAGACTATTCTGAAGTTTTAAATGTGAAAAATTGAGTGTTTGTGTGAAAAAAACCCAAAAGGTTTAATTGATGAAAACCAGTTACCTATTGGTACGTGGCCATATGGCAGAAATGAAGTGGGAGGAGGTAGATTTCTGCCCTCAGGGGACTTAGCAATATGTCCACTGGCCACTTGGGGATGTCAAGGACTCTTACTACTTAGCAGAAGTTGTAAATTATAGGCACCCACTCACTTTTTAAATTATTTTTCTTTTTGTTTTAAAGACTTATTTATTTTATTTACTTTTATTATTATCATTTGTTTTCCATTTTGTTATAAGGTTCATGTGCTCACCAGAGGGGTTGGGGCGGGGTGGGGAGGGGAGACAAAGTGAGAAAGCAAGCCACCAGGTCCAGGACTTGAACCATGGTCTGTCATGTGGGAGTCTTTAACCACCACACCACCTGCTGGCCCCTATTTTTCTTTTTATAACTGGAAATTATTAGTACTATAGTTTATGGCAGAGACTCAGTAGAAGCCATCTGTTCTAGAGTTCTACACTGTAGCTCATGTTCTGAATGTCTATCTCATTCATTCCCAGTCTCCTCTCTGTCCCTCCATTGCCTTCCAAGAGGAATTAATTCTTGGGAACTAAATGGAAAGATGGGAAGCCCATGTGGAAGGAAACTCAGTTTGGAGCATTCCCACAGCCTACAATCTGAAGTCCTCTTCTGAACTCCATTGTTCTTGTATCTCCCTCAAGGATAATCTCTGTACCCTTGAGTCCTATTAACTCCATTTCAGAAAATGTCTTTCATAGCTCTCCATACTGTTTTTTCACTGTACTGGTTTCTTTCAGATTTTCTTTTTTGTTAAGTCTTTTCTTTTTTTTTCTTTTTCCCCCAGAGGAAGTATGCACTAGCTAGACAGAGACAGAGTCAGGGAGAGGGAGAAAGCACCTCCCATGGGAAATGGTCATGCTGCAATCCCTTCTCCTCCACGTCTGTACTCTACTGGCACCCTGGGCATGGATGCACATGCACCTGTGTGCTTCCCAAGCCACTGGGTTCAGAACCTGAACCATGGGGTTGGCCATATGGGATCCACCTGCCTTAACCATCAGGCCATGAGATAGCCTCGTTCGAAGTTTTCATCATTGCTAAATGCTAAGGGGTTCCTGACTCTTCTTCTAAACCAGAGATTCTCAACCTGGAAAGCATCTCAGAAGCAGTTGGTGAGCTTTTCCAAAATACATATGTTTGTACCAACTCCATTACACTGAATTCTTCCCAACGAGCCAAAGAATATGTATGTAGGTTGAAAAAATACAAAGACATATTTCTGCTTAAAAAATATTAACAAACAATGGGACCAGCAGTTAGTGTAATGGCTATGTCACGGGACTCCCATGTAGTCGACCGCAGTTCGAGTCCCAGACCCAGTGGCTTAAACTCACGCCGAGTGTGTGTGTGTGCGTGCCCAAGATCCCGAGAGGAGAATGGAGGAGAAGGGACTGTGGCTTGGCCATCCCCCCTGAGAGAATCATTTCTCGCTTTCTGTCTCTCTTGTTTCTGGCGAGTGCACACGGCCTATAGGAAAAAAACCTCTACAAAAAAAAAAAATATTAACAAACAAGCAATGACATTAATTTTTCTAAAAAATAATTATTTATTTATTTAATTCCATTTGTTGTTGTTATTTTTTAACTTGACTGGAGAGAGACAGAGAGAGAGAAAGCAAGAAAGCAAGCCGCCAGGTCTGGGACTTGAACTGTGGTTGGCCATGTGGAATCCAGCACCTTTATCCACCATACC
>NW_006159436.1:1492828-1504415 GCF_000334495.1 Tupaia belangeri chinensis | reverse complement strand
GCGCGCTCAGAGCTGGGCTGTCCGCCTTTCCCCAGAGACGAAATGAATTTGAAATTGCAAAAGTCGGAGCGGAGCACAACGCTTGTAGACTTAGCCCGCTGCAAAAAAAGCCTCGCGTTCTCGCAGAGGCTTCTGCATTCCTCAGAGGCGCTAGGTCTGCCTTGGGAAGCCTCTGCGATCCCCAGTAAAACACAAAACCTCAAGAGATCCAGGTTCCGGTAAGGCGGACCATGGCTAGAAAACAACAACAATGTAAGTCTATACTTAAAAAAATAATAACAGAAAGGCTTCAACTTCGTGGCACATCAAAACCACCATATCCCAGGCTTTTTTTTTTTTTTTTCCTTGTAATTTAGAGTTGTCCTCTTCGTCCTGCCAGAAGGATTTGGAGAAACCACAGCCTACTCTGGGACTTGGGTCCCTCACGTGTAAGGTTCAAGGGCAGAGAAGACACTTGAAAAGATGCCTTTCATCTCGAACACTGCTGGGCTCCTGAGAAGCAAGAGGAGCATTCAGTGTTGTCTTTAAATTCGTGTTTTTGAGTTCCTTTGGAAAAGAGTGGATCTCAAAATTTAGCTTTCATGGGACCAGCAGTTAGTGTAATGGCTATGTCGCTGGACTCCCACGTAGTCGACCGCGGTTCACGTCCCAGGCCCGGTGGCTTAAAACTCACGCCGGGCGTGTGTGCATTTGTGCCCAAGATCCCAAGAGGAGAATGGAGAAGGGATTGCGGCATGGCCATGCCCCCTGGGGGGTGATTTCTTGCTTTCTATCTCTCTGTCTCTCTCTGTCTGTCTGGCGAGCTCACACGTCCTATAGCAAAAACCTCTCCAAAAAAAAAGTTTAGCTTTCATGAGACTCACCTGGAGACCTTGTTAAAAACCCAGATCGCTGGCTCCTAGAGTTTCAGATTTAGTAAGACTGGCCCAGCCTGAGAATCTGCATTTCTAACAGGTTCTGAGGGAACATCTGGGGACCACACTTTGAGAACTCTAAAGGTTATTTATTTGGTAAAGCTTGCCCCACTCTGGCTTCCATACAGTTCTCAGTGCTCTGGGGACTCAGTCTCATGGCTTTGGCATTGCAGGCTTGAGGAGTTGTCACCCCTCTTTTTACTGTATCATTCCCATCCACTCACAATAGACTATTCTGAAGTTTTAAATGTGAAAAATTGAGTGTTTGTGTGAAAAAAACCCAAAAGGTTTAATTGATGAAAACCAGTTACCTATTGGTACGTGGCCATATGGCAGAAATGAAGTGGGAGGAGGTAGATTTCTGCCCTCAGGGGACTTAGCAATATGTCCACTGGCCACTTGGGGATGTCAAGGACTCTTACTACTTAGCAGAAGTTGTAAATTATAGGCACCCACTCACTTTTTAAATTATTTTTCTTTTTGTTTTAAAGACTTATTTATTTTATTTACTTTTATTATTATCATTTGTTTTCCATTTTGTTATAAGGTTCATGTGCTCACCAGAGGGGTTGGGGCGGGGTGGGGAGGGGAGACAAAGTGAGAAAGCAAGCCACCAGGTCCAGGACTTGAACCATGGTCTGTCATGTGGGAGTCTTTAACCACCACACCACCTGCTGGCCCCTATTTTTCTTTTTATAACTGGAAATTATTAGTACTATAGTTTATGGCAGAGACTCAGTAGAAGCCATCTGTTCTAGAGTTCTACACTGTAGCTCATGTTCTGAATGTCTATCTCATTCATTCCCAGTCTCCTCTCTGTCCCTCCATTGCCTTCCAAGAGGAATTAATTCTTGGGAACTAAATGGAAAGATGGGAAGCCCATGTGGAAGGAAACTCAGTTTGGAGCATTCCCACAGCCTACAATCTGAAGTCCTCTTCTGAACTCCATTGTTCTTGTATCTCCCTCAAGGATAATCTCTGTACCCTTGAGTCCTATTAACTCCATTTCAGAAAATGTCTTTCATAGCTCTCCATACTGTTTTTTCACTGTACTGGTTTCTTTCAGATTTTCTTTTTTGTTAAGTCTTTTCTTTTTTTTTCTTTTTCCCCCAGAGGAAGTATGCACTAGCTAGACAGAGACAGAGTCAGGGAGAGGGAGAAAGCACCTCCCATGGGAAATGGTCATGCTGCAATCCCTTCTCCTCCACGTCTGTACTCTACTGGCACCCTGGGCATGGATGCACATGCACCTGTGTGCTTCCCAAGCCACTGGGTTCAGAACCTGAACCATGGGGTTGGCCATATGGGATCCACCTGCCTTAACCATCAGGCCATGAGATAGCCTCGTTCGAAGTTTTCATCATTGCTAAATGCTAAGGGGTTCCTGACTCTTCTTCTAAACCAGAGATTCTCAACCTGGAAAGCATCTCAGAAGCAGTTGGTGAGCTTTTCCAAAATACATATGTTTGTACCAACTCCATTACACTGAATTCTTCCCAACGAGCCAAAGAATATGTATGTAGGTTGAAAAAATACAAAGACATATTTCTGCTTAAAAAATATTAACAAACAATGGGACCAGCAGTTAGTGTAATGGCTATGTCACGGGACTCCCATGTAGTCGACCGCAGTTCGAGTCCCAGACCCAGTGGCTTAAACTCACGCCGAGTGTGTGTGTGTGCGTGCCCAAGATCCCGAGAGGAGAATGGAGGAGAAGGGACTGTGGCTTGGCCATCCCCCCTGAGAGAATCATTTCTCGCTTTCTGTCTCTCTTGTTTCTGGCGAGTGCACACGGCCTATAGGAAAAAAACCTCTACAAAAAAAAAAAATATTAACAAACAAGCAATGACATTAATTTTTCTAAAAAATAATTATTTATTTATTTAATTCCATTTGTTGTTGTTATTTTTTAACTTGACTGGAGAGAGACAGAGAGAGAGAAAGCAAGAAAGCAAGCCGCCAGGTCTGGGACTTGAACTGTGGTTGGCCATGTGGAATCCAGCACCTTTATCCACCATACCACCTGCCAGTTCCTGGACACTTATTATCATCTAATACCAGCATTTTATTAAATAAAGGAAATTTGAAACCCCAGAGACAGGGAAAGAATGATCAGAAAATAAATGTCTTTATATTGAATAGTTGGGACCAGCAGTTGGCATAATGGCTACATCACTGGACTCCCATGTAGTCGACCATGGTTCGAGTTCTGGACCTGGTGGCTTCAACTCACACCGGGCGCATGTGTGCACGTGCCCAAGATCCTGAGAGGAGAATGGAGGAGAAGGGACTGCGGGGTGGAGGGGGTGATTTCTCATTTTCTGTCTCTCTGTCTCTTTCTGTCTGTCTTTCTGGCAAGTGCCTGCGCCCTATAGCAAAAACCTCTCCAAAAAATAAAAAAAGAAAGAAAAAGAAAGGCTCAGTGAGAACAAGCTATCAGGGCTGCCAAAGAAGCAAAAAAGCTAAGGAAGCACCTAAAAAGACAGCAATGGCTGCTGGTAAGGGTCCACAAAGGCAGTACCTAAGCAAAAGATTGTAAAGCCTGTGAAGGTTTCTGCTCCCAGAGTGGTGGAAAAATGCTAATTTAGCAGGTCAGATTTTACAATAAAGATCTAACTATAAAAAAAAAAACCTACAAAACTGAAAGGTGATATATCAGAACATATTTTCCAGTCTTAATAATTAAATTAATATGATACTGTGTAAACCATAACTTTTGTCATATATTAGTAAAGGTAATGGACTAGTGGAGAAATGATGCTGGCAAAATTGGCCGTCCACCTCTTAGAAGAAAGTGGTCAAAATAAACTCCAGATAAAAACTGGAATACAGGGACCAACAGATGGTTTAATGGTTACACCGCTGGACTCCCACATAGTTGACTGTGGTTCGAGTCCTGGACCCAGAGGCTGAAAACTCATGAGTGCATGTGTGCTCAAGATTCCAGGAGGAGATGGAGAAGAGATTGCAGCATGGCCATCCCTCCTGGGGAGTGATTTCTTACTCTCCCTCACTGTTTCTGTCTCTCTTTCTCTTTCAGTCGCACGCAAGTACCCTAAGGCAAAAACCTCTATAAAAAATAATAACAGGGACCAGCAGTTAGCGTAATGGCTATGTCGCTGGACTCCCACATAGTCGACCGCTGTTTGAGTCCCAAACCCGGTGTCTTAAACTCACGCCGGGTGCATGTGCGTGCGTGCCCAAGATCCTGAGAGGAGAAAGGAGGAGAAGGGATTGTGGTGTGGCCATACCCCCGGGGGATGATTTCTTGCTTTCTGTCTCTGTCTTTGTCTGTCTAGAGAGCGCACACACCCTATAGCAAAAAACCCTCCAAAAAAATTTTTTTAAAAATAAAAAAATAACAATAGTGATAAGAAAGGACACTACGTATGTTCTAGCAATCCCAACAGAAATAATTACCTTTTTTTCTCCAAAAAGTTTTAGCAGAAGTTCTGGAACCTCATATACCTTAGAGAATGAGAGGTGGGGCACTTCCTGAAGGTACCCAAGGCAACTCTTACAACAGGACTTCGCAGAAGTGATCCGGGGACAGATCCGTGCTGCTCTGTGAACTGCTTCTTAGCCATCTGTGATGAGATGACTCGAACATGAGAGCGAGACTTCGGGTACTTTCGCAGCCAGTGGATGAAGCAGTTTCATGTGTACTGATACCAATAATAGCGCTGGGAGCTTCTCTCGTAGGCCTCATTTTACCTTTCCAATAATTTTAAAATTCTGTTTTATAAAAGTATCTGACAAGCTAAAAAACAAAAATCTGTTTTTCATCACAGATCATTTGAGAAGTACTATGCTATGTATACTCTTAAAAAAAAGATTTATTTATTTAATTCCATTTGTTGTTATTGTTATTTTTAATATGACCAGAGAGACACAGAGAGAAGGGAGAAAGGGAAAACAAGAAAGCGAGCTGCCAGGTCTAGGATTCAAACTGCAGTCGACCATGTAGGCGTCCAGTGCCTTAACCATACCACCTACAGGCCTGCACTGGGCTATATATACTTTAAACCAAAAGCAGGTATTAATACTAGTTATTTTCTTTGGTTTGAGAGGCAAATAAGCTGATGCAGGAATTTTAGGATCCAGCAGTAACTGAAGATTAGTTAAAAATAGGGACCAGCAGTTAGCTTAATGGCTATATCGCTGGACTCCCATGTAGTTGACCATGGTTCGAGTCCTGGACCCCGTGGCTTAAACTCACACCAGGCCTGTGTGCATACGTGCCCAAGATCCTGAGAGGAGAATGGAGGAGAAGAGTTTGTAGGATGGCCATCCCCCCTTCTCTCTTTCTGTCTCTCTGCTTCTCTCTGTCTTTCTAGTGAGAACACGAGCCCTATAGCAAAAACCCCTCCAAATAAAAAAGATCAATAAAAATATAAAAATCAAACTCCTAGTTCTTCAAAAAGTGTCACTAGGGGCTCCAGGATGCAAAAATGACTGCACAATCTGTTTTCACTGACACGCGCGCTCGTGTGGACAAAGCAGCTGTTCAGCGTTGTCAGCCTCCTGTGCTCTAAGGAGCAGAAAATGCACCTCCACATCACTGCTTTGGGACCCAAGAGACGAAGGTCCTGACTGGATTTCCACATCTGATAATATGAGGAAATCCCCCCAAAATCAGTAGGAGGTCAATTCTTGGGAAACTTGACTCTCATACTTTCTGAAATGGAGTTGAGCCCAGTAGCAAGGTTCAGGGTGGAACATGGATGCACAGCAACCTCAACCTTGGAGGTTTGCAGTTAGCAGCGCGGCTTCCTACCCAGAACGACTTTTCCAAGAAAGCGTACCTTGTGCACCTCTGGACCTGTCCCTGGAAGCTCCCCAGTGTTGGGGACCACTTCTCCAGCAGGGCTTTGTGGAATGTTTCAGAGTCAGGCAGGCTTTTTCTCCAAATCGCGATCTCATTATGAAATGAAGAAGACACTTTTTTTTTTTACAGCTATTTCATACGTCTAAATAAAGTGATTCTAAACAAAAATAACATAAATTGTAAGAGAACTTATCTATTGCCTTCAAAGTCTGGTTTTTAAATTTTAATTTTATGTTTTAAGGTTATTTTTGTTTCTTGAGAGAGAGACTAACAGGTACCCTCCACAGGGTCTCGCCATGCCCCACAGTCTTTTCTCAAATGATCTTTCTCTCAGCCTTCCAGCCAGGTCAACCCCGGGTCTGAACCCAGGCCTCCCATATGGCTCCGGTATTATGCCCTGTCACCCTACCTGCACCACAATGACTGGGCACATTTTTAGTTTTAATTTTATATTTTTTTCCTTTTGAGAGAGAGAGAAGGAGAGAGAGAAAGAAACAAAAGTAGGCACTGTTTTTTTTTTTTTATTTTTAGTTTTGCTATGGGGTATGTGCATTCACCAGAGAGAGACAGAGAGATAGAGAGAGAGAGAGAGGGAATGTGAGAATCCCCCTCCAGGGAAGATAGCCTTGCCTCAATCCCTTCCTTCTCCATTCCCCATTCAGGATCCTGGGCCTGTATGCACACATGCTTGCCATGTTTTTCAAACTGCTGGGTCTGAAACTCAATACATGCAGTCAGCTATGTGGGATCCAGAGCCTTCACCACCACGCCATCAACTGACCCCAAAGACAGGTATTTTTGAGAAGGTCTCGCTGTGTTGTGATCCTCCCACCAGCCTCCCAGTTAGCTAGGAGAAGAGGTACACGTAACTGCATCACATGCTTAGGCTGGCCATGGAAACAGGCCTGGGCCTCTCCCAAGACCTGCAGCCTCCTACCGCCCGGCCCACATACAACTTCATCACTTAAAGCTTCCACATTTCCTATTTCCTTTTTGTTCTTTAAACAAAGTGAGGCAATACCTGCCATTTAAATCCCAAAGTGATTATGCTGACATAATCATTTTTATTTATATTTATGATTATTGGTTATTCATCCCAGAATATTTACCGAGTGCCCCTCCTGAGTCAAGCATTCTGTTACAACATTCTTCAATTACGGCAGTTGGTGCTAGGTGGTTTTGTGCTATATGCCATTAAACAGGAAATACATGCATTTAGTGTGAAACACGGAAGGATTAAAAAAGTACATGATTTCAGAAGGCTCCCATTCAGTTTTGCACCCAGGCATTCACTTCCTTCAGCCACTGTTATCAATCTATTGTGTGCATTTCTAGAGGTATTACATGTATATACATATATAAACCTATTTTTAAAAAAGAATTATTTATATAATTTTATTTATCATCATTATTATTTTTAAAAATTCGAGAGAAAGTGAGAGAGAGGAAAGTGAGAAAGCAAGCCACCAGGTCCAGGACTTGAGCCATGGTCAGCCACATGGCAGTTCAACACCTTAACCACCATGCCACCTACTGGCTTTATAAGCCTATTTTTTAAAACAACAAATTTTGCCATGCTTTTTCTCCTAATAGTATATTTTGGACATGGTTCTCTGTCGCCTTATAAAGAGATGACACAGAACTAACATCCTTTATTTTTCTAAAGAATTATTTTATTTAACTTTTATTTATTTATTTATTTTTAAAATTTTGACCAGAGAGGAACAGAATGAGAGAGAGAGAAAGAGAGAGAGAGAAGAGAGAGAGAGAAGGAAAGTGAGAAAGCAAGCCACCAGGACTTGAACTGCAGTTGGCCACGTGGAAGTCCAGCACCCTCAACCACCATGCCACCTACCAGCCCCGTAACTTATCTTTTTTGATGAGCGTGTAGTATTCCATTTTTTGAGTGCTTCACACATTACATAACCAGTCCCTTATTGGTAGACATTTAAGTTTCAATTTTTTTGTTATTTCAATGTGGCAATGAATATCCTTTCACATTTGTTATTTGATAATTACTTTAATAAAAGGAGAAGATACATTTTTGGAAGTGGAATTATTGAGTCAAAGAGGAAATACTTTTTTTTTTTTCCCTAGTTTTGCTGTAGGGTACATATGCTGGTCAGAAACAGAGAGGGAAAGTGAGAGATCACTCCCCAGGAAGAATGGCCACATCATAATCCCTTCTCCTCCATTCTCCTCTTGGGATTTTGGGCATGCACACACATACACACCCAGCATGTTTTTCAAGCTGTCAGGCCTGGGACTCGAACCATGTGGGATCCAACACCTTAACCATTTACACCACTGGCTGGCCCAAGGAAGTACCTTTTAAGCTGTGATAATCAATTGCTTTATGTATGTATCTGTGATAGGTCCGCTGTTCTCCGTAGAAGCTGTGTCAGGTTATGAAGCATTTGTTTCCTCACATTATCACCAGCACAGGAAGTTATTACATTTTTGGATCTTTGCCACTCTGACAGGAGGCAATTTTATCTCACTGTAGCTCAGTTCTAACTTACTGTATTATGTGTAGCACAAACATTATTATTTAAATCTTCAGAAAATTAATAAGGTAAAGACTGAATACATTTAAGTTCAAGGAGGTTAAGTGACCCAAAAATCAACCAATTCACAAGAGAACCCTAAAAACAGATTTCCCAAGCCCCTGTCCTTTGACATCACCCCCATCTCACTGTCCATAGTACCAATCACAGTGCTGACCCTTTTGTGTTCCCTGAAAGTTTCGCTCCACTTGGTCAGTAATTGTAATTATTATTATTTTTTTTTTGGAGAGGTTTTTTTTTTCCTTTTTTCTTTTTTTGTGGTAGGGCGTGTGTGCTCGCCAGAAAGACAGAGAGAGACAGAGAGACAAACAGAAGGAAAGCGAGAAATCCCCCCCTCCCCCAGGGGGGCTGGCCAAGCTGCAATACCTTCTTCTCCATTCTCCTCTCAGGATCTTGGGTATGCACGCACACATGCCTGGTATGAGTTTTAAGCCACCGGGTCCCGGACGCGAACTGTGGTCGACTACATGGGAGTCCAGCGACATAGCCATTACGCTAACTGCTGGTCCCAGTAATTGTAATTATTTTTTAAAGTATGCTACTAAAGACCTTTTATAAAGGAAATAAGACTTTTTACTAACGTGGCAAAACCAATTAATTGTGAAAATCTTCCCAAATTCCCTTTAAAATCTGAGAAACTCCATCTCTCCTGCCCCTGCTAGGACATACCAGACAAAAACCACACCAACATGTTTATCTAGGTAACCGTTGAATGATGGGTGCAAGATGTCTATTTTATACATGTGCCTCGTTTGTGTTCCTTGTGCAAGCTGGTGGAGACTGTTCCGTAGACTGGAACTGTCTGCTGCCCCAGCTGGCCTGGATTGTCTGCTGTGGAAGGAATATCATGACCTTAGGGCCTGTTTTGGGGATGTAGGAAGGGAGAGAACCATCTGGAGAGGAGAGTTTTCTGTGACCTCAGGGTAGAGTGCTTTGCCACAGATAAACCAACAATAATGACTCCATGAAGCAAGTTCTGAAATAGGAGTTATGTCAGGCCTGAACTATGAGTTTTTATTGCTATCCCTCAGTTATTTAGCAAATATTGAGCACCTCTATTTACGTTGATCAGGGACTGTTCTTGGTTCTAGACATCCGACAATGAAGACCACGGAGAAATACCTGCAGTTGGCTTCTGGTTTTTTGTTTTGTCTTGTGTGTTTTTATTTATTTATTCATTTATTTTGGGGGGGGGAGGTTTTTTGCTATAGGAAGCATGTGCTCACCAGAAAGACAGAGAGAGACAGAAAGCGAGAAATTACCCCGAGGGGTGGCCATGCTGCAATCCCTTCTCTTCCATTCTCCTCTCGGGATTTTGGGCACACACGCACACACGCCCAGCATGAGTTTAAGCTGCTGGGCCAGGGACTCGAACCGCAGTCAACTACATGGGAGTCCAGCGATATAGCCGTTACGCTAACTGCTGGTCCCCAGATAGGGTTGTTTTATCCAATGGCTATTATCATTTTCTTTCCCCCATTCTCATGATGAATGTGAGGAGTGAACAAATCATCATGACAAAAATGGAGCCTGTTTCTGGAAAATCCCAAATCTCTGTAGGTTCATCCTTATCTCTACGCTACAACAAAATACACGACTTCATTTCTTCCTGGGATCGTCCAGTTCCGGGGAAGAAAAGTCTCCAGAACTGTCAAATACTGGAATGGCATCTGGGGGAAGTGTCAACAAAAAGGAGGGGGAAAAGATCCCTTTTCCTGGTCAGCCACTTCTCTGCCAAGGGCTTGTCAAAATTCCTCAAGAGGAAGAAAAAATGAGAAAGAAACAAGTGCACATATACATTTTTAAAGTAGCTAGCAACCGAGACAACACCAATTATTTAACCACAGTAAAGAAACCAGCAGCCAAACCACACTGATTATTTAACCGCGTATCCAAGTGCTGAACTGTCAATGCCAGCCACGTTAATTTAATGTAAATATCCCAAGTAACCAGCCCCCACGGAGCGGAGCTGCAGCGAAGGCAAGCCCCTCACCTTTCCAAAGCTCAGACATCTGGAGCTGAAAAACTGGCTACCGCCCAACTCCTGTTTTTCTTTCTTATTTTTCTTTTTGCATTTTTGTCTCTCTGAAAACTGATTCGTTCTTTCTTTACTATCTACAGTCTCACGTGTGCACACACACTCCGCGAGACCTTTCATTTGGTGAATTACATTTTTTATTTCTACCTTTCTTTTTCATTTCTGTCCCCTGTTCGTTCATTCGTGGTTTTGTTTGTTTGTTTATTTTACCTCCATGCTTTCATTCCAGGGCATTTGACTCTTATTCCTGTAACTTTCTCTAATTATTATATGCAAAGTCTGTTTTCAGGGAGTGCTTATCAGGAAAACATGAATTTTCTTCTTTGCTTTTTGTAATGACACAATCAATCCACAATGGGTTGAAATTTACTAAAAACAAAAACAAAACAAAACAGAAAAAAAAAAAGTCCCCTTTACTCAGAAATGCCCAGATTCATGGATTTTGTGAACCCAGATATTTATCTTTGAAAAACACAGCTCCACTCTACCTAGCCACAGGTATACACCTAATTCAAGGCCAATCAATCCACTGATGTCTAGCAAACAATCTGAGCCCTCTCTTTGAGGTGTGAACCAAGGGGACACAGACTAAGCCGATAGATGGGGGCTGGCCGACAGGGTGAGCCAGGTGCAACAGAGCAAGTTTAGCTGGTGAGAGAAGCAGAAATCGCTGAGGAGGACCCTGTGCTACACAGAAGCTAAAAGTGAAGCAACTGGTGGGCCAGTAGGTGGCATGGTGGTTCAGGCGTGGCCTACTGCGATTCCAGTCATGGACCCGGCGGCTTGCTTTCTCACTTCTCTCTCTCTGTCTCTCTCTGGTGAGCACACATTCCCTATAGCAAAGAATTAAAAAATAATAAATAAAATAAAATAAATGATATATATAATAAGTTTATATATGTGTGTGTGTGTGTGTGTGTGTGTGTCACACACACACACACACACACACACATTTTAAAATAAAGCAACTGGTAACCATATACTACCCTGAAGGAGGGGAAGGACACCCCACGTGCTGCCTGTGGCCCAGTTCTATTTCCCTGGAACAGTCTCTATTCCGGTTGGTGACTATGAGATTGACATTGCATTCTCACATTACAACTATGCCAGCAGAGACCAGAGGAAGAGCAGGCTCTCCCCTTACATCCTGCCGACTCTATACTCACCTCTTTTCTGGACATAGACTCAGTTTCACAAAGATACTTCTGAATAAAATATCCATCTTAAGTTAGGTGTAGGG
>NW_006159436.1:1462627-1492814 GCF_000334495.1 Tupaia belangeri chinensis | reverse complement strand
GGGAAAGTTTCTTAGATAAAACGTAACAAGTTTCATGAAAAGTAGAACTTTGGGAAGTGAGTCACATTAAAAAGAAGGATCACAAGGCCGGTCAAAAGGCATGGTGGTTAAGGCAGTTGGGGCCCACATGGCCAACTGCACAGTTAGAGTCCTGGCGTGAAAAACATGCCAGGCATGTGTACATGTGTGCCCAAAATCTTGAGAGGAAAATGAAAAAGAATAGATCGCAATGTGACTACCCCCTCATTCTCCTTTTCTCTTGCTGTCCAGTGAGTGCACATGCACTATAGCAATTAAAAATAAAAATAAAGGGACCAGTAGATGGCATAATGACTGGACTCCCACGTCATTGATCACAGTTCAAATCCTGGAGCTGGTGGCTTAAAACTCACATAGGGCACATGTGCTTGCGTACCTAAAATCCCAAAGGGTGTATGGAATTGAAGGGATTGTGGTATGGCCATCCCTCTTGGGGAGTGATATTTTCACTTTCTGTCTCTTTAGCGAGTGCACACACCCTATAGTAAAACTCTTTCTAATAAATAAATAAATATAAATCTTCAAAATAGAAGGTTTGCGGTGCCATTGGTGCTCAATCATAGCTTGTGACTGGCAACACACGATCTTGCCAGACCACCTCTTTGTCCCTTTCCCATTGCCTGTGGAATGCTCGAGGCCATATTTGAACTCCTTTGACTAAAAGCTGACCAGGTCTTGAGGTGGGAAATTAAATACGTTCTTGGGGGCAGATTAAGCATGACATGATCTTTAAACCATCGAGTGAATATATACAGTTGAATATCAGAGAGCTTGAGACTGAAAGTACCACAAAGTACTTTGAAAAGAAAGGACTGTCCAAAGCTGTTGAACGATCAAATGAGGACTGAGGAGAGCAAGATTTGATTATTACTGACCTTGAGTAAAATGGTGAGGTTAGACATGATGGCAGTGAGTTGAGGAGAAAAGGCAAGGAGAGAGTCGAAAGGGAAGTAAAAGCACATTTTTGAGGCATTTTAAAGGAAATGCAATAGTTACTCACTGGGGACTGCCCAGAATACATGGTCATCCACACTGGTAAGTGGACCCATCAGCCGGCCTTTTCATGGGCTAACTGGTTGGCCTTATGAGAGTTCTTCAAACTCACCAAGGCTCAAGTTGCTTAACTGTGAAATGGAGTTTAGAACCTAGAATTACTGAATGAAGAGTTGATCTTCTAGCTCTACAAGTATATGGACGAAATTAAATCAAACCACAGGTGAGATCATTCATTTATCTAATATCTGTGAGCACACACTATGTATCATAAATATACAAAGCCAGCTAAAAAGAAAGTTATAAGAGTTCATGACCCTGACCCTTTCTCATTGCCCATCTCCTGCATGCCCCAATTCGTGCTACTGAAAGTGTGTGAGTCTCTCTTCTGCCTAGAGTCACCAGCTAAACCAAGACAGGAACATCTCCCTCCCTCTGAAGCAGCACATCTCCAGCCAGGGTTATTTCATAAATACAGATTCCTGGGCCCTTCCTGGAGCTACAGAAGAAGATTCTCCAGCAGAGAGACCTGGGAATCCCACTTAGTACCGTCTCCAGCGATCTCTTTTGCAAGCTGGAGTCTCAGGAGTCTTGCTGAGGAAACTTGGATGCTTGTGGACGTTTCCGGGCAGTTGAGTCACAGGAGATCAGGTTTTTAAGACTCATCTGGTGGCAGCCATCAGGAAGGACTGAAGGTTGGAAAGGTAGGCAGGCTGATTAAGATGAGGCTGCCATCAGCCAATGTGAGGAGGGCTTATACCACAAGGAAGGAAGAAGAAGTGAATCTAGGGAGAGGATAAGAAACACAAACAAACAAATTATCTTTACTTTCGGGACCAGCAGTTGGTGTAATGGCTATGTCGCTGGACTCCCATGTAACCAACCACGGTTTGAGTCCTGGACCCGATGGCTTAAACTCACACTGGGCACGTGTGCATGCGTGCCCAAGATCCCAAGAAGAGAATGGAGGAGAAGGGATTGCGGCATAGCCATCCCCCCTGGGGGGTGATTTCTCACTTTCTGTTTCTCTGTCTCTCTCTGTCTTTCTGGCGAGCGCACGTGCCCTAGAGCAAAAACCTCTAAAAAAAAAAAAAATCTTTACTTTCAAATTTGCTTAGCAATCCTCCCTTGTTTCCACCATGTCCAGCACCACCATCCAGCCCAACTCAACATCATCTTTAGCTTAAACTATGACAATAGCTTCCTAGCTGGTCCCTGCCTCTACCCTAGCTCCTCATGGTCTGCTCAGATCATGTCAGTTCTCTGCTCAAATCCCTTCAATGTTTCCCCAAATCCTTCCAAGTCCAAGTCAAAATCCTAACAATGGCCTGCAATTTCCTGTAGAACCTGGCCCTCCCATATCTCCCTAACCCCATCTCCTCTCACTGACCATGAGCAGCCCCTCCTCTCAGTAACCAGGCTGCTATATTATTGCTGGTACTTGGCAAAAACAAGCTAATGCAGGCCCTTTGCTTCTTTTGTTTTCTCTGATGTTGATGAGCCTAAACTTCTTCCCTCTGCATCCTTCTCCAGTGAGACTGGGAGTGTTCAGTGTTATTTCTTGTCTTGAATGCTACTTCTCTAGAAATCAACCTGATGGATTATTATTCCAGTCACTATCACTTTCATGCTTTTCTTTTCTTTCTTCCTTTCTTTCTTTTTTTTTTTTGAGTTTGCTATAGAGCACATGCACTCACTGGAGGGAGAGTGAGGAATGAGAGAGAGAGAGAGAGAGAGAGAGAAAGAGAGAAAGAGAGAGAGAGATGAAGGGGGATTGATAAATCACCCCCCCCCAAAGGGGGGAACGGCCATGCCACAGTCCTTTCTTCTCCATTCTCTCTCAGGATTTTGGGCATGTATGCACACGCACCTGGTGTGATTTTCAAGCTGTAAGTCCAGGACTTCAACACAGTCAATCATGTGGAATCCTGTGACTTAATCTCTGTGCCACCTGCTGGCCCATCTTCATGAGCACATCACATTAAATAGTGTATAGCTAGTTGTGACTCCCACCTGCCTCATCCTGCTTAATTTAGAAATGACCCCTTATTACCTGCCATATTATGTATTTATTTGTCTACTATTTGTCTCCTACAAACAGAAAGGAAAATGCAAAGAGAAGGGCATTGGCTTACTTTGTTGAGTGTAAATCCCCTGATCCTTGAATGGATACCAGCACAGAGTAAGCTCTCATGAGACAATTACTAACTAAATTGTGTGACTGAATTTAGAGGCAGCATAGCACTGGTAAGAACACGAACTATTGAACCAGGTAGGATAGGTCCATCACTTGCCTCTAAATGGTCAGGTCCCCCAACCTGAGGCCACCAACATTGTGGAGTGGAAATGAATCATTCCTGTCTGATTTTCTGTGCCCCATCTGATCTTCTGATTTACACAATCTGTGAACATAATTAAATGATTTTTCTTTTATGTGCCACTATGTTTAAGCTTGTTAATTATGTAGCAAAATAGAACTGCACCTCATCTTGGGATTGTTGGAAGAGCTATAGAGTTATTATTAGTAAAGTGCTCAGACCTAGCCACTGCTGGGCACCCAATGACTGCTAAAGAAGTGTTGACTTTCTGGACCAGCAGTTGGCAAAATGGCTATGTCGCTGGAACCCCATGTAGTCGACTACGGTTCGAGTCCTGGACCCAGTGGCTTAAACTCAGACTAGGTGCGTGTGCGTGCGTGCCCAAGATCCCAAGACAGAATGGAGGAGAAGGGATTGTGGCGTGGCCATCCCCTCAGGGGGTGATTTCTCACTTTCTATCTCTTTGTCTCTCTCTGTCTTTCTAGCAAGCACACATGCCCTAAAAAAATCTCTCTCAAAAAAAAAAAAAAAAAAAAAGAAGTGTTGTTGACTTTCATCATTCCTGTAATAAAAGTTCTTCCCTGAGAAGAATGGAAAAATTTGAGAAATTATTTAATGAAAATACCCACATCTTACCACCCTTCAAATTTAGTAACTTGAAACAGAATTAGTCAGTTTGCTGGTTGTACTGTACTCCCCAAGATCAATTTCTTTGGATAGAAACTATGAAGTGATTTCCTTATTATGATCATTGGAAATCAGATGTGAGAGGCCAGCAGATGACATGGTGGTTAGGGTCCGCTGGACTCCTACAGAGCTGACTGTGCTTCAAGTCCCAAACCTGTTGACTTGAAAATCACACCAGGTGCATGTGCGAGCATGCCAAAATCCTGAAAGAAGAATGCAGAAGGGATTGCAGCATGGCCATCCCTCCTAAGGAGTGGGAGTGATTTTTCACTTTCTCTCTCTCTCTATCTCTCTTCAGTGAGATTATGTGCCCTATGGCAATATCCTGAAAGAAAAAATACAAAAGAAATTGGATAGGATAAAATTCTGGGGGAAGAAAAGCCATATACAAAAGCAACACTATAATCTTCCCGAGTGAGGTTCTAAAGCAGGTCCGACTTACTTTCGTGTTCTGCTGAGCACCTGGCTAGTAACAGCTCAATGGCCAAAGTAGTCACGCCACAAACGTTTGCTCCCCTGATTCGATAAATGCCCTTGTGTCCGTCATCTATTCATATAAACTTTTGGGAAAGGATTGCTTTATTTAGTATTTTCTCCATCTTTGCCTTGAAATTTGCAATATTTGCTGAAAAGCTGATTGGCAATCTCATAAAATGCAGATTCATGTTTATAGATTACATGGCTAGCACTGTGAAGAATGTACGCAGAGCGTAAACACAGAACTCTTGCACAATTCTTCCCTGGACTTGTGCTCTTTTGAACTGGGTTCAGATCTAAACTGAGCGAGGCCACACAGGCTGTTAAAGTAAAAACGTCCAGTTGGAATGTCCTTGAAGTCTCTCAACTGGAGGAGATAGGGATTGGAGGAGGGAGATTTTAAGAACCTGCTTTTTATTTCTGGTCACCTGGCAAGTTGATCTAAGGAAACATACCACACAAATATGATGTGCAAGCCACACACATTGTCTAGAGAGAAAACAACTTCAAACATCTCCTAGTGTTTTGGAAATTATTTGCCGAATATGTCAACATACCCTCTGAGAGCAAAGCAGTGGCCTAGTTTTTTGGACTCCTCTCATATGCAGATTTCTCAAATTTTGGAATAACAAAGTCCTTAGCATAATGGCTTGGATGTCTATCACGGTTTTAGGTGGTCTGTTGAATCCTTCGCCATGAATAATGAAATGTGTCTCATTTCACGGTGAGCAATTGATGAGTACAACAAAGGACAGAGGAAGAGGAAAACAAAAGTAGGAAGGACAGAGACTCTAATGACCAAGAAAGGGAGGGACCGGATGGTGACACCGTGCTCTGTAAGGCCGACTACATGGGAAGGTCCCATGGTCATTTGGAGACGCCCCTGAATATGGCAGATGCACATGTGCCCATGATCCAGGATGACTGAGGCTATGGATGAATGAGCTACCAGGACTCTGTTAATGGGGGAGGGGGGGTGGGGGGTGGCCTGTCTCTCTCTCTCTCTCTTTCTCTCTCCTCTCTCTCTCTCTCTTTCACTTGTGGAAGAAATAAATGAAAACTTTAAAAAATGGAAAATTTTTAAAAAGGGGGACGAGGGACGAGCAGTTAGCGTAATGGCTATGTCACTGGACCCCCACATCATCGACCCCGGTTCGCATCCCAGACCCAGTGGCTTAAAACTCACGCCGGGCACGTGTGTGTGCATGCCCAAGATCCTGAAAGGAGAATAGAGGAGAAGGGATTATGGCGTGGCCATCCCCCCTGGGGGTGATTTCTCTCTTTCTGTCTCTCTGTCTCTCCCTGTCTGGCGAGTGCACGTGCCCTATAGGAAAAAACCTCTCCAAAATAAATAAATAAATAAATAAATAAATAAATAAGGAGATGAAATATTTAGCTTTAAGAGTTAGCAAGAATGGCATTAGTAAACATTAATTTCACTCGACATTCATAGCCTCCAAATGTTTGCCCCAGTCAATAGTTAGGCTTCAATACCATTCGCAGTCAACGAAACACAGTCTACACATTCAAAGCACAAAACGCTTGGGACGTTTGTTTCTTGAGCAGCAGTGAGTTCAGAGGGAACAATGTGGCTAGTGACTTCCTGTGGCCAGAACCGGTGTGGAGAGTTCCTCTGCAAGGCCGTTGACTCCAGCATCAGGACCGTCCTCTGAGGCTGTGGAAAGCATGAATGTGAGTGTCAACTCACAGCAGCCTGGGGACACATCCGTGTCAAGCAAGGAAAGCATACTTCCATTAAATGAACACTTGTGACCACTGTCACTATTTGTTTTAGCGGTTGATTCAATATTCCATTTTGCAAAGTTATCTTCTTCATGGATTTTCATTATTATTAGTGATTAACTTTTAAAATCTCTACTTACATGACGTATCATTGTTTGAACACATGAATACTCTATGCTAAAGTATACTAGGCTTACACATGAACTGTGTCCTTAATCTTGCCCTTATTTTCCCATTAAAAAAAGTTTATTTATTTATTCTATGACATAGAGACAAACAGACAGACAGACACCTCCTGCAGGGTCTTTATGCCATGATTCACCCCCAGCCCCAGCCAGCCAGGATACCAGGCATGCATACACTCTGGCATGTACAAGAAGGCCTCGGGACTTGAACCTGGAACCTTCCCATGTGGGTTCGGCATTGCAGAGTGTTGTATTACTGCCATACCATTGGCTGGTTCACCCCTTCTTTCCATTTTACAGAAGAAAGGCCTGGAATGCTCAATGCCATAAAGCTGGTAAGCAACAGGGCTGTAATTTGGAGTGAGATCTGTCTGACTCCCAACCCTTGCCTCACGGTATGTGACATGCTATGAAATGCTTACTTGGAGCAGCTGGTACTGGAACACTAGTTGACTAGCGCCTTAAGCAATCCTTTGACCTTCAGGCCCTGGCCTAATGTTGGCCAACCATTTCAGCCAGCAGACTAAGCAGGTTGGAGGAGAGGTCTGCTTTTGACGTCAGTATGTTGGAACTGGCAACCCCAACCCAGCTCTGGTAACATCACCATGAAGTCAACCTCGCAGAGCCCTACTCGCCAGTTGCCGTCAGAGCTGTGGTCTAGCCACCAGCCCAACACCACAGGCCCTGAGAACTGATCAAAGGCTGGGGCAAAATGGATTGGTAGAACACACATTCTGTCAGGTGCTGGTTTCCAGGCCTGCCAACCTTTGCAGATGAAGTAGTTAGCTGCTTTGGAGTAAGGACGGTAATTCCAACTGCGTCACATACTCACAGAATGTTCTCTCTTGATTACTTAGGCGACAATGAAGAGAAATAACTCGAAGAGAAATAACTCTATAATTTTAAAAACCATTTCAAATGTCCTTATTCCCAGTTGTGCACGTGAGCTCCTTGGTGACTTTAAATCATCCAGATACACATATGTACAGACACGTGTGACAAACACGAGTGTATTGAGCACTCACATGATAATGCGCCAATCACAGCAGGATGCTTGTCTTTTCCGAATGTCTTTACACTCAGTGTTCATGTAACTAAACTCACCTCCATCCTTCTGCTGGACCTGTCTTGTTAATCTCACATCCATTCCTTGCCTTTCCTCTAATCTATCCTTCTCTTCGCTCCTGGGAGGCTGATCCCAGCAGGCAGAGTTTCCAGGGCTCTCTTGTCAGTTATCTCAGCAAGATTTGGGTATGGGCAGGCACTGGTGGGAGAGAGGGGAAACAACAAAACCAGGGCATTCTGCCCACCCCTCTTCACTCTGGGCAGTGTCCCCACTAATGCCTCTGGTGTCCACTGGGCTGTCATGGATCTCACTGGTCCCATGACCCTGCACCTTGGGCTCAGGTAACTGTGGCCTTTCCCTTCATCCCTTCAACCTCAAAAAGGTAGCAACTCCCTGCTCTTACCAATCCCTGGGTGGCACCACTGTGCCAGGTTCAGGTTCTCAGCTCTCACCATCTATGTAAGAAATTGAAATTCCTCTATTTTGTGTATTCAGAATGGCTTCTGTTTTCCCAAGTGGACCTTTATAGATAGAATGATGCTCATTTTTGTACCTCTCAGGAATGTTTCTGATGCCTGTGAATTGCCTTTGCCAGAAGATTTTGGTAAGATCTGAGTTGGGGGTCTTTCTTTCAACTCAGCAAGTGTTCAGTGTTTTTAGATCCTGGCTATGTATCAGTTAGTAAATATCCACCCACAAATCAGGATATCAAAATCAGAAATCTGGGACCAGCAAATGGTGTAATGGTTATGTTGCTAGATTCCCATGGAGTTGTTCACAGCTCGAGTCCTGGACTGGATGACTTAAAACTCATGCCGAGTGTCTGTATGTGCATGCCCAAAATCTCAAGAGGAGAATGGAGGAGAAGGGATTGTGGCATGGCCATATCCTCCGGTGGTGGGGGTGGGGTGAGGGGTTGACTTGTTGCTTTCTGTCTTTATGTCTCTTTCTGTTGCTCCAGTGAGTACATGCACCCTATAGCAAAAATCTCTCTTTTTTAAAAATAAATAAATAAAAATCTAAAAATCTGTACTTTTCCCCCAGATCAGTGGAATGTACTTGTTGCAATCAATTTTCTTTCTGCATGTAATAAGAAGATATTAGGAGATGGAAACATTTACCAGGGTCCCTTTCAAGCATGTTAACTTCAGGGCTGTGATGTGTCACTGGCAGGTTGCCTACTAGCAGATATTCTAACAGAACACCAACAATTCCATTCAAATATATTATTATTATTGTCAACTGATTTACTTGATGAGCAAAGTTGGAATCTTATTCAGAAGATGGGTGGTCCATATTTCTTCCTGTCCTCAACAGAGGTAGACCACTCTTGATCTAACTGAGCTATTAAGAATTTGGGGGGAAGGGTTGGCAGTTGGCATGGTGGTTGAGGTTGGGGTGTTGGATTCCCACATGGCCAACTGCAGTTCTAGTCCCAAACCTGGTGGCTTGCTTTTTCATTCTCCCTTTCTCTCTCTCTCTGTCTTTCTCTGGTCAAATTAAAAAATAACAACAAATAAATAAAGTTAAATAAATATTTCGTTAAGAAAAAAGAATTAGGGATGAAGAGGCAGATGGTGGTGCATCAATAAGGCAATAGACCTACGAAGGAAGATCTCTGGTTCTCTTCCTGGAGCCTCCCTCTGCATGCAGGACGGGGGTGCCTATGATCCAGGCCAACTGACACTGAGGGCAGATGGCAGTGGGAGCACTCCTGGTGGGGATGCCTGTCTCTCTGAGGATATAAATAAACTTAAAAACATTTTTTATAACAAAAAGTTTGTTGAGTCATTGACTGATGAGTCATTGACTTATGAGATCTGTGAAGTCAACACACACACGCTGAAAACAAATTTACCAGTAAGCATGAGGAAGACTTGTGTAGAAAATCAGTCTTCCTTTTGGCTCTCACAATAATATAAAACACACAGCAAGCAATCGATCAGTTCTACAGTGGACACCAGCCAGGTGTCCTTTAAAATCAATTCTGACCTTATCTACCTAGAGGCAGCATCAGGGTCCACAGTTGGGTACTCAGTCCCCAAGAGTACCCCCACCTTTGGTGCCAGTCACCAACTCCAGATCTCTGAAATTTCTGCCAGCTGGCTATAAATTAAGGTTTCCTCAGCCTTTTGGGGGTTCAGTGGATATGCTGGAGAGGTGCATAGCACTCAAGGAAAAAATCTCACATCTGCTAGTTTATAATAAGTGTATTTTAAAGGATTCAAATGAATAGCCAGATGAAGAGATCTGGAAGGGCCCCCAAATTCATGAGTTCCCTCCCCCATGGAGTTGGGGTGCATCACCCTCCAGGCATGTTGATGTATTTATGTTCACTTTCTTGCAAGCCTCCAGGTGTACTGCTATCTACAAGCTCCCCAAACCCAGATCTGTTTTTATGGAAGCTTCATTACCTAGGCACAACTGATTAAATCACTGGCCATTGGTCATCAGCTTAACTTTAGCCTGTCTCCCCTTCCAGAGGTTGGGGGTTGGGGCTGAAAGTTCCATCCCTCTAGTTCCCCTGGCAACCAGCAGCCCCCAATCCACAATTCTGTGACCATCCTAATTTTCCAAATATTGCCTCATTAACACAGATGTGGTTGAGAGGGTTTTGTTATAAATAACAAAAGACTGTCTTTCACCTTTGCTTCTGTGTAACCTGTCCTGGGCTTCTTCAGGAATCAAAGACAAACACTTTCACTTAGGGAATAACAAGACTTGCAGGAGCTGTGAGCCAGGAACCAGTGAAAACAAAATATGTACATCATAATATCACAGCATGGAAGAAGGAAACCTTGAGAGTAGCATTTTGTCATTTTTTCATGACATAACTGATACTTCCGAAGAACAAATAAAGCATTGGTTGGGCTAACCACAAGTGAACTGTGGTGACTGACTAGTTACAGGTAAATATCAGAACTTGCAATGACCATCATCTTCCATACTCTTACCTAAGGCTGCCAGAATCTTGCTTTCCAGAAACTTCTCCCTCGTGTTAGCCTTGGAGAGAAGAGATCGTTGAACATAAGTGGCAGACTCAGTGGAGTCTTATTGCAGTATCAGAGGAGTGTGTGAAAATAGGACAGAGGAAGGAGAGAAGGAGAAGAGGAGGAAAAGAGGGAGGAGGTAACAGAGTCCAGAAAGAGTGATAGTGAAGACCACAGCCATTCTGGATGCTGTCACCTAAGCTCTTTCCTGCTTCTCCACTTTCCACTTCTCCTGTTGCCTTGGGATGTGGGCCTCTCCACCCACTGCATCATCCCTGTGGGGTTGAGTGGTGGGACTTTCCACCTCTTTTCATGTCTTTGCTCAGATAGGAAGTAGACTTCATTTTCTTAACTTACCTATCCTTATCCTTTTATGTCTATTAAATGTACATTTATATTTTTTTAAAAAATCATTTACTTAATTCCATTTGTTATTATTATTTTTCAATTTGACCAGAAAGAGACAGAGAGAGAGAGAAAGGGAAAGTGAGAGAGCAAGCCATCAGATCTAGGACTCAACCCACAGTCGGCCATGTGGGAATCCAGCACCTTTAACCACCATGCCACCAGCTGGCCCCATGTATATTTATATCTCTAATGTATTAAGTATGAAAAGCAATCTCACCTCCATCTTTCTCCTCAAAACCCAGCCAGACTTGTAGGCTAATTGGCTGCCATTTCCCCATTACCTCAGCTGGATATGGGATGCAGTCAATTCCAGTTCCCTTTTAAGTTTACCCAGTGAAAAATACATTTCATCCCTAACTTTCTTTAGCAAATGAAGGAGGTGAAACACATAATCTATTGGGCTTATTAAAAAGTAGTGTCTGAGACCAGCAGATGATGTAATGGTTACGTCACTGGACTCCCATATAGTTGACCACGGTTTGAGTCCCAGACCCGGTGGCTTAAACCTCACACCAGGCACATGTGCATGTGTGCCCAAGATCCTGAGAGGAGAATGGAGGAGAAGGGATTGTGGAGTGGTCATCCTCCTGGAGGGTGATTTCTAGCTTTCTGTCTCTCTGTCTCTCCAGCAAGCTTATATGCCCTATAACAAAAATCTCTCTTAAAAAAAAAAAAAGTAGTGTCTTTGAACTGAATAGACAACTCTCCAAGGAAGACTTACAAATTACCAGAAGATATATGAAAAACTGGTCAACATATCTTGTCATAACAGAAATGCAAATTAAAACCACAATGAAATGTCATTGTATTTCAGTTAAAATGGTTAGAATCAAAAGAATAAAGAAAAATAAATGATGGCAAGGCTGTGGTGAAAAGGAAACACTTTTACGTTGTTGGTGGGAATGTAAACTAGTTCAGCCTCTGTGGAAAATAACATGGAGATTCTTCAAAACCTATAAATATAACTACCATATGACCCAGTAATCCCACTCCTTGGTATTTACCCCAAGGATAGGAAACATTCAATTGGAAAGACACTTGCATGCCCATGTTTATTGCAGCATTATTCACAAATGCTAAGACATTAAATCAACCTAAGAATCCAAAAACCGATGACTGTGTTGAAAAACTATGGTATATATGTGTGTAATGGAATATTACTCAGCTATAAGGAATAGTGAGACTCCATCATTTGATTCAAAGTAGATGACTATAAAGGACTTAATGTTGAGTGTAGTGAGCCAGACTTTGAAAGATACACACAACACACACTGTATCTCCCCATCTGACATGTACCAAATGTCTCTACTCTGTGGCAGAAATCGAGAGATCCAAAGATAAGATAGTAGAGAGGATTAGTGTAGACATCAGAGTGTAAAAGAGGAGAATGAATAGGAGAGGGAGGGAGGGAGGGGCAAAGGGAAGAAACTTTTAACAGACAAAAGAATATAAAGTTTGGGGACCAGCAGATGACATAATGGACCTAGCAAATTAAAACTCATGCCAGGAGAGTGCATGCATGCCCAAAATCCTGAGAGGACAATGGAGGAGAAGGGACTGCAGTGTGACCATTCCCCAGAGGGCGATTTCTCAATTTCTTCCTCTCTGTGTCTTTCTGTCTTGTGCACACATCCTATAGCAAAAATGTCTCTCTCTCAAAAAAAAAGTAAAGTTCTCTGTTTAAAAAACATTCTGTAATTTTTGCTCCATGAAAATAAAAATTAAGAAAAAGCAGTGTCTTTGGATATTATATTAATTGGGTTCGAAACATGGGCAATACTGAATATATAACAGGCTCAGAAATTATGTTTAAAGCTCTTTTTTCCTCTCGGTGGAATCAAAATACAAAAATATCATGCTAGATTAAGATTTAAAATGGTAATTACAGAAGAAGGCAGCCCCCTCCCCCCACTTTCCTCTTTGAAGAAGTTCCTGAATTTAGAATAGAAGATTAATAGTAAACAGTATTTAGAAAACAATGTGGTCTAGTTAGCGTTGAATAGTTGAAAGCTTTAAATGCTCTATTTGTGAAGGAATTTGCTAGTTATCCTGCAGATGTTCCTTCTTTTTATCCCTTATGCCTCATAGTTTCCTTAACATTCTCTCCCTCCCTTTCTCTCTTTGCCTCTGATTTTAGCTCTCTCTCTTCTTCTTCTTTTTTTATTATTTATTTATTTATTTATTTATTTTAAGTGGTGGAGGTAGGTTCAAAGAATGTGTAATGATTTTTATTTTCCCTGGAAACAAGGCTATACTTCAGAGCCAAAGTCCGGAGGCCCTGTCTCAATGAGAAACTCTTTTACTTCAATGGTAACCTTTTCCAGTAAGATTCTCTCCCAGAACAATAACTTGTGTATCTTAGATTTAATTGTATTAAGGAGTTGGTTTGATTTTATGATTCCATATAATCTTTGAGCCCCCAATGAAAAAATTAAATATTGGATGAGTATCTGCATTGTTTTCAGAGGTCTTTAAATGGAGAACTCCTTAACAGTTCTTGAAATGATCAGAGAACTATTAAAACAATTCAAAATCATGGCTTGTAATTAATGCTCTTTTTAAAATAATAATTAATAAAGCTCATTTTTTCCTTGTTTTAGAATTATTTATTTAATTTTATTTACTACTATTTAATTTGTTATAGGGCTCACGTGCTCAGGAGAGAGAGAGAGAGAGAGAGTGAGAGAGAATGAGAGAGAAAGTGAGAAGGCAAGCCACCAAATCCAGGACTCAAATTGTGGTGAGACATGTGGGAGTCTAGTGCCTTAACCACCACCCCACCTGCTTGCCATTAGACCTCATCTTTAAGACTTGCTAACCAGCATAAGATTAAAATCACCTGGTCATTTTGCATTTGTTACTGGACAAAGGTAGGGACTGGGCCTGACTGCTAATCCCAAGGTAAACTGCTGAGACAATGAGAGTGAGCATAGAGGAAGGCTTTACTTCAGAAGATGCTGACTGGGAGAGTGATGGAATCCAAGACTCTAAGTCTGTTTCCATGACTAAGGGGCAAGCAGGGCTTTTAAAGACAGCAGGAATGAGACCACAGGAGGCTTGGGAGCAGGGATCCAGGGGCCTTCCAGGAAAGTTTCTGTGACGTCATCTTTGATGATGTGGTTTTCTTGGCACTGGGCCGTTTCAAGGAGGGTCTAGAGGCAGGTGTTATCATCAGGTCTGTTCTGGGTAAAGAACTCAAGAAAGAACGTGTAGGACTCCTAGAGCTCTTTAACCTTCAACAAAAAGTTACTCATGCCCGTGTCTTGCACAAGTTGAATAGTAAAGGCTATCACATTGTGATCACTAGGGAACCACAAGCAAAGTTTGAAGAAAAGATCCATTAGACAAGAGGGAAAGAACATGAGCTCATTTTATTGTGTAAAGTAAATTACCTAGGACTCTAGGATGTATTTTATTTTTTTTAGCCTGGTAAATATTATATTTAAGACTAAAGAAAGAATTTTTTACTCTTCGAGGGCCAATATCACATTCATCTTAGTATTTTGAACTCTTAATACCAACTTTTGAAATACAGTTAAATGGCTTTGTTTTAGTAATATAATTTATCTATCACAATACAACTGAAAATTAACTCTAATTCCTAAATTTATCTCTTTTTCTTTTTTTCTCTCCTCTTTCTTTTTCTCTTTCTTTCTTTCTCTCTCTTTTGAGAGATTTTTGCTATGGGGTGCATGCACTTACCGGATAAACAGAAAGAGACAGAGTGACAGAAAGCGAGAATCACCCCCTGGGGGGATGGTCATGATGCAAGCCCTTCTCTTTCACTTTCCTCTCCTGATCTTGGGCGCATATACACATGCTCCTGGCATGAGTTTTAAGTTGCAGGCTAGAGGACTCGAACTGCGGTCGACTACGTGGAAGTCCAGCAACATAACCATTACACTATCTGCTGGTCCTGATTTCTTTTTTTTAGAAAAGGTTTCTGCCATAGGATGCATGAGCTCACCAGAGACGCAGACCGAGCAAGGACAAGTGATTAAATCACCCCTGCCTCAGGGGGAATAGCCACTCTGCAATCCCTTCTCCTCTAGTCTCCTCTAGGAATTTTGAACACGCATGCATATGCACCTCGTGTGATTTTCAAACTGCCAGCTCCTGGCTCTCTTTTATGATTTCTTATTATAGTAAAGATAGCTCTCTATTTCTCTTACAGGATGCATTCATGCAACCCTTACACACACACACACACACACACACACACACACACAAACACACACAACTGTAGAGGTGAAGGAAAACTCCCTTGCCATTTTGGAGTTTCTGCTGAAAGTCATTGCTAATAGGCACATTAATGGTAAAAAGGCATGCAGATTTATTTTAATATGGACATGAGCATATGGGGATCAATAATGTGGCCCAAGAGAAAGCATAAATGACTGAAGCTTTTATGCTGTCCCAGACAGAGGTTCAGAAGTTAAGCTAACAAACGTGAGGGGGGAGGAAATGGGAAATGCAAAGAAGCTTGTCTTTCTGGGCAGGTGTCACACCTCTAATCTCCTTCTTCCTGTCCCAGGAAAGGTAAGGGGTAGATCAGGAAACTCTATTTGCATCTGCTGCTGACCTTACTGAAGTGTATAGATGTACATTTCTTTTACAAAAGGCTAGCTGTTAATTTTATTTTAAAGGTAATTGTTGTGTCTGCAGACCCTCTGAATAGTTATTTAAAAATATGCCAAGTATTTTGTTGGGAAATAGCTGTAACTATTTTGGGGGTGGCATATTTGGGTTCTCCATACAACCAAGCTACCAATGTAGAACTTGTCAGTCACCTAGTATGAACATGGTAGATCTCACAGGGAATAGCAACTGCTTACACATGGTGATTGACATGGGCCTCAAGCTGCTGACCTAAAGCTCTCTGGCTACCCGTGCCTATAATTTCTCTCCCTTCCACCTAGACAGAAAATCTCACCAGCACACATCCTGTCTGCTTCCCTCTTAACTCTCTGTCCCCGTGCCTTTCCTATACCAGTTAAACAATAAATGCAGGGGCATAAAATCAGTAAGCTCTAGTGAGAAAATGTACGAGTACTAGAGGGGCCTTCTGATTCCCTCATGTTGTGGGATTCAATGAACAAAAGATTTATTGTACCCTCTGAGCCCTGGTAAGATGAGTTTCCCAGTTAGTCTTGCCAACCACAGCCGACAAAACTGACCATTTTGACTAAGGTCGGTCTCTAATCTAGAGAGCTTCTATAGTCATTCCTGGTTCTGCATGAAGTTTGGTTTTCCTGAACCATCTCTGCCATGAATAGTATTTGGTGAGTACTTGTCACTGTGCCAGGAAAAGTCCTTCCCTCTGTGCCATCTGCTTCTTCCTCCTGCATGCACACACTCGCACACTCACACACACACACACCCTTTGCACGGCAGTCAGAGAGCTTGAGATAGAGCTTCCTAAGTTTAGACTATTCTGAAGGATGAGGTCAATCGCTGCAACCCCCAGATATCACCCCACGTGCTACTAGTTCTCAGCGCCTCTTTCATTTGGTCTTTAGACAGGAGCTTCAGTGTTCTCTGAGTTATGGTAGATATCCAAAGTTTTAGCAACTCTCACTTCTAATATAAATATTCCATTGGATTAAGATGATTTAAAACATCAGTTATTTTAGATGGTCTATATGACCCCCTGACCTCACCTCACATCTGATTAGATGACCAGTCAGTATCTAGCTGGCTATGAAATCTTCATCCAAAAAATAATGTCAAGTGTCACTGTAATGTCTTTACCGCAGAAAGAGACTATGATGGCTCTTAGCTAAGAATTTGAGTGTCTGATGAGTATCGGTGTAGTTAAGAGTGTTCCAGCCAAGATTGCATGGTTATTCCCAGTGACGGTAGAGAGAGAAGGAAGGAAAAAGTTGCTGGGGACTATGAAATGGCATTAAGAGAGCTCTGTACAATATAGTGATGTCTAACTCCATGAGAGAGATGCAGTTTTGCAAACTATGGCACAGACAAGTAACGATTCCTCTTCCTCCAAGTTTAGGTGATATTCTCTGAAAAAAATTTTAAAAATATTTATTTAATTCCATTTATTATTATTATCTTTTAATCTGACCAGGCAGAGACACAGAGAGAGAGAGAAAGGGAAAGCGAGAAAGTAAACCAGGTCCAAAACTCGAACCACAATCTGTCAGGTGGGAATCCATCACCTTTTTAACCACCATGCCACTTGCCGACCCCAATATTCTCCGAAATTTAAAGTTTGTCCTTTTGAGATATGTGAGTATGTGACTTCACCGTATTTCATCACATAAATGGGGCTAGTTTTTTACAGGGCTTAAAATGCCAAAGACCAGCAATCCCCATTCCCTTCCAGTCTCTGCCTCCGCTCGGAGAAAACGTGTTCCAAACAAGGACCTACAGTGCTGGGCAGAAAAAAGGACAGACGCTGAGACGAGTCTATGAGGAGAGGTACATAGAGGTTCACACCATGGAGCTTAGAGTAAGAAGTGGTGGAAGAACATACAGACAAGTGGTCCAGGTTAATCACTTAGGGTGTCTTGGAGAAGACCCTTTGTGAAGGTACTTTTCTCTAAAACAGTAGGTGCTTTCCCTAGAACTGTGACAGAAGACAGATTTAGAGTATAATTGTCATTTTCCTCTTGGGGTGTCATTGTCATGTAGTTATTCCGTACCTCCAGGCAGGGAAATCTGATCATCCCTCCTGTCTTAGGTGGTGCCCTAGAGAAGAAGCAGAACAGGACGTTGAGGAGAGACAGGGCCAGTTACCAAATCAATGTCCTATAGTTTCAGCAGGGAAAGGGCCATGTCCTTCCAAGTAGATTCTATCTGGTAGTGATTGGCAGCAAAGTGAGCCAACGTCCACGGTGAAGAAAGAAGCCATTGGGAGGGGCATTCAAAGCTAAGGAAGGACTTCCAAGTAGACATCTGTCAGTATTCGAGTCTGAAGGCACACTCAGGTTGACAGCCCAGGAAAAAAACTGAAAGTGAGCCTAAAAGCCAAGAATTTGGTTAAAAAATGTGTCAGGGTTAGCTATCTCCCCAAGTTTATTTCCAAGTTCTCAACCCTCCTTCACCTGAGTTGATTCCTAGTTTCACTCTTGTACTCTAGTCTAGAAATTAACTAAGGTTCATTTCACAATTTTATCTGATACCCTGGTTATCCTATAAGATTTTGGACTTGGATTTCAATTATTTTAAATCCATCCAAATGCCTTTACCCTGCTGACAGCTCCACTCTGCCCACTTATATAGAAAGACTCACCAGGAGAATAAATTATTTCTTCCCTTGTCAATGGTAATTTGTGTTCTCTAAATTACCTCCAGATTTACTATTCTGAGTCAAAAATAACTTCATAGGTTTTTTTTTTTTTTTTTCCTTCATGTTTAGCTTGGAAAGACGTATAGATTTTGAAGTTAACCTCTCTCTGTTAGATGCTCAAAAATAATTAAGCTCATTTCTCCTTAAATCAGCCAGCTGTTTCATTTTAAGATGGAACAATACATGGTTTATTTGACCCAAGTTCTCATGGAATGGCTGTTGCTTTCATTTTGATAGTCCTGTTTTGAGAGAGGTAAAAATGAAAAACATCTTTAAGAGAATTCCTTCTCCATTCCTTCTCCTTTTCCCCCCCTGGGAACAACGCTAAGTCTCCATAGGAAACCACACTTTTTAAGAACATGAAAGTTATTACCGATGATGCCTCATGAGCGGATCAAACACTTATGCTGCAGCCGTGGCATTGCGATTTTACCACATTGTTCTTCGTAACCTTTAAAAGAGATTTAAATGTATGACTATGTCAAGATCTGTTTCTGGCCAGTAATCTATTTACACTGTTTCTTTGCCACTTTAGGATTTTCTTCTAATCAGACTAGGCTAATATGCTTAGAGAACCTTTCATTTTTGTCTTAAAAATGCTAGTAAATGGTTAAAGGTATTTTTTACAACACAGTGAGTGTTATTTCACAATGTTTCATTAGCCACAAATCCTCAAGTCACTTTTAAGAATTCCAGATGCCCCACTATAGGTATTTTTGCAGCTGTTTTGTGGGAAATCATGAAAGTGCAACTCTTTTTGACAAGAAAGGAGGTATCTCATTTCGATAGGGATTGGTTCTTTCTACTATGTAGTAACAAAAATGGCAATACATAGAAAAAAAAAAAAAGCTGTGTCCAGTGTCTACTCTATACATGGGCCTGAAGTTCAGATAGTTAAAATATCTTCTGTTGGGTCGCCTGGAAAGTCATGATGCATTTTTGCATAGAAAAATATGTCATGATTTTTTCAACAACCTACTATTTTGTAAAGTACTTTGATATTAGTTTTTTTTTATTTAATTTAATTTATTATTATTTTCCAGTTTGATCAGAGAGAGGGAAAGTGAGAAAGCAAATTACCAGGTTTTGGACTTGAACCATGATCAGTCATGAGGGAGTCCAACACCTTTAACCACCACGCCACCTGCCAGCCCCAATATTATGTTTTTTTTTTTTTAAAGAATTATTTTATTTGACTTTATTTATCTATTTATTTAAATTTGACCAGAGAGGGACAGAGTGAGAGAGAGAGAGGGGAGGAGGGGTGAGAAAGCAAGCTGCAAGGTCTGGGACTCGAACCATGGTCAACCATGTGGGAGTCCAATGCCCTTAGCCACCATGCCACCTGCCAGCCCCAATATTATGTTTTTAAAGTTTATTTATTTTTTTCTTCCATAAGAGACAGAAAGAGACAGAGAGATAGACACTTCCAACTAGGTCTTCACTCTGTGATCCACCCTTCACCTCAGCAGCACCAGATCATGGACACGCTCACTCACCCGCAGTGTGCCCGTGGAGGACCTGCGATGCAAACCCACCACCCTTCTCATGGGGGCTTGTCCTGATTTGACTTTGGCTATGAGATACACCAAAGTTACATTTTTCTTTCTGCTATTTGCAGCATAAAATTGAGTCTAACAAAATCCTACCAGGTTGGCCCTGAGGCTCAGTGGTTAAGAGAGCAGGAACTCCCATGGCTAACTGTGCTGTTCAAATCCCCACCCCCAGAGGCTTAGAAAACATGGCAATAAGTGTGCATGCATGCCTCAAATCCCAACAGGATGGAGAGATGGAGGGGATGGGATTGCCTCGTGACCATGCTCCATGGGGTGGGGGGTTGTGCTTTCTTCTTCTATCCCTTTCTCTCTCTGTCTCTGGCAGTGCAAATGCCCTCTAGCAAATTTCAAAAAAATAGTTACATATTTCAGGATATTGTGCGTATTTGTTCATTGATATCTTATACCTCAAGGATATTTCAATGCAGAGACAGCCACAGTTTGTAAATTTTATAAAGAGAAAGAAAGTGTTTTTCTTGCACTATTTTCAGTTCCGCACAACCTATAATCTGTCTCGTACTTGAATTGTAATTTTTCAAACAAAATCAAGAAAATGTTGAGACTGGTGAGTTGGGGCTCAAAGCCTTTTTTGGAATTTGGCTATAAAATCAAGGCTAGGAAGGCCCGAGTGGTGGGACCTATGCTATATGGAAAACCAGACTGGAGTATAGGGATGGAGGAGGGACTTTTGATTCTAGCTGTATCCAGATGTTGGCAACATTATTCAGAGTTCATCATTTCAACTCTCACATTTTTAAAAAAGAATAATTTATTTTGTTTCATTATTATTATTCTTATAATTTTCTATAGGGCATGTGTGCTCACCAGAGACACGCAGAGAGAGAAAGTGAAAAAGCAAACCACCAGGTCTGGGATTTGAGCTGCGGTCATCCATGTTGAGAGCCCAGCACCTTACTCACCACGCCACCTGCTAGCCCCTCAACTCTCACATTTTATAGATGAGGAAACTGAGACCCAGAAACATGAAGTTCCATCAGCATTCTTGCATGTTGTAGTCTAATTAAAAATCAAAGCAGGGGCTGGTCAGTGGTGCCGTGAAGGAAAGCAATGCTCTGCAAGGCTGACCCAAGTGGAAGTGTTGTTGGAAACGTCCGGAAACGTCCCTGAGTACCCTGGACCCCCGTGTGCCCATGATCCTGACTGGCTGAAGCTGGGGGTGAATTACGTATTAGGACCTCATTTGGAGTATTGTATCTCTGTGTCACTCGTGGAATAAATAAAACTTAAAACATATTTATATATCAAGTCACTTTCTTCATTTTGCTGTTTTGTTCCTTCTCTTGCTTTAAGCTGGGTCTATAGATCTCAGAGTGGGTTCAAATGAGAGTCATTCATCCCACAAACATGCAAACTGACTTAATAAAGCTGTGAGAATGCCAAGCCGAAAGGACGCAGTGTATTCCCTGGAAGGTGAGACGTCCAGTGAGAGGTCGACAAGCAGACCAGGGGTTCCAGCACGCCGAGGCAGTGGCCCCGACAAGGGAGCCTGGAGCTAGGTCGGAGGACAGAGACAGGAGAAGCCACACTCAAGGGGGCAGGAAAGGCATTCTAGAGGGCAATGGTTTTGATGCTTGAAGAGGTAGCTTTCCAGGGCAGAAGGAGCCACCTCCGGAGTGCGTCTCCGTTACTCATGGACGGTGGAAGAAAACTGAACAGAAAGTCAGGATAAGATCATAGAACCCTTGCTTGCCCTGCCAAGGCCCTCAGGAGAAGGGGAGTGACACAAGCAATCTCACGTGTTCTAAAGATGATTCGACCGGTGACGTGCTTTCTTTCCACTGCTATGACAAGCCCAAGTGGTCTTACCGGAAAGCAGAACCCTCATCTCCCCCCATTCGGTGGCAACTCCGAAAATAATTCAAATGCAAAAGGAGAAACAACCCTTTGCCTTAATCTCTATTTGAGCCATCTCCAAAACATTCCGTTTCCAAGGATTCTTGGCTCCATCATCATCATACTCAAAACTATTTATTACAACTTACAGTAAGATACGTAAGTTGATGCGCCCTTAAATCCAACAAACTATTCAGTTCTACTGAAGTGGCTAACTTATGAAACGGTTTCTGCTTTTCTTTTAAAAAGATGTTGCAACTTATTGGATCGTCGATTGGGTTTAAGGGACTGATTCCTTTCCATATATTCCTATGGTCTTTAAGAATCAGATCTCAGCCTAAATCACTGCTCTTCGAAGTGGAAAAGGAAATGATCGGCACAACAGTACTTCTGTCCTAGGTGTCCTGGGAGGAGGAAACGAGGTACTGCATGTGTAGTTCTCGCACAGTGTAGGGCACTGTGGTGAGACCTGAAACGTGAGCTCCTGTCTCCACTGGTGGCAGGCCCAGAAGAGAGTGAGGTCTACTTAGGAGAGCGTGGCTCAATCGTGTGGCATGTAGATTTTGCCAGTCCACTTTGTCACTGCCTGTCACAGCCGCCCTTCTATGAAACGCAACTTGCTGTCAGCCAGAACTGAGGGTGCAAGGACTTTGCAACACTTAGGAAGCAAAAGGCTTGTTGAGAGTCCAAACCACACCTTTGGTGGGAAGAAAGGGAGGAAGCAGCAACAACTTTTTGGTATAACACATTTTAAACAGTAATGATTTTTAGATTTTAATCAGAGAAATCACACATTGGACCCTAAAAACAAATTAGAACTTTTTACTGTACTTACATGGGAAGACAGACAGGTTGAAAGCATAGAGAGACAGAAAGAAAGAGATGAACAGGCACCACCAGCAGAGTTTTCCCACTGTGATCCTGATCCATTCTCCTAGCCTCAGTCAGTCCCAGATCATGGGCACCCAACTTCGAGGTGCATTCAGGGAGGATTGCAGGTGCAAACTTGGGACCTTCCCATGTGGGCCAGCCTTACAGAGCATAGAATTATAACTGCACCACTGTCTGACTTGAGGCTTTAAAAGTTATTTATTTTTTTTAAAAGTTTTATTCATTTACTTAATTCCATTTGTTATTGTAATTATTATTTTTTAATTTGAACAGAGAGATAAATGGAAAGCCAGAAAGCCAGCTGCCAGGTCCAGAACTTGAACCATGGTCAGCCACGTCTAGTGCCTTTAACCACCACGCCAACTGTTGGTCCAAAAAATTATTATTATTATTTTTATTTTTATTTTTTGGAGAAGTTTTTGCTATAGGGCACGTGCGCTTGCCAGACAAACAGAGAGAGACATAGAGACAGACAGAAAGCGAGAAATCACCCCCCAGAGGGGAAGGTCATGCTGCAATCCCTTCTCCTCCATTCTCCTCTTGCGATCTTGGGCACGTACGCACACGCGCCCGGCGTGAGTTTTAAGCCACCGGGTCCGGGACGCAAACCGCGGTCGACTACATGGGAGTCCAGCGACATAGCCATTATGCTAGGTGCTGGTTCCCCCCAAAAATTATTGATTAAGATACATAGTGTTATTTTTTTCAGGAAGCTATAATAACCTAAACTATGTAAATAAGGACCTCCTTTGCAGAGAACATTGAAATACCTGGCTTAATGAAGCAAAATAACAAATTTGGTATTCAAATTTAAAATGTTAATAATTCCTCTGACGTGATTGGAAGTAGCTTGTTTTCTTAATTATTATTATTTTTTAAGAATTATTTGATTGGGACCAGCAGTTGGCATAATGGCTATGTTGCTGTACTCCCACATTGTTGAATGCAGTTTGAATCCTGGACCTGGTGGCTTAAACTCACACCAGGCGCGTGTGCATGCATGCCCAAGATCCCAAGAGGAGAATGGAGGAGAAGGGATTGTGGCGTGGCCATCCCCTCTGGGGGGGTGATTTCTCACTTTCTGTCTCTCTGTCTCTCTCTGTCTTTCTGGCAAGCGCATGTGCCCTATAGCAAAACCTCTCAAAAAAAAAAAAATGTATTTAACTATTTATTTATTTATTTAAATTTGACCAGAGAGAGGCAGTGTGAGAGAGACGGGGGAGAGAGAGAGAGAGAGAGAGAGAGAGAGAGAGAAAGAGAAAGAGAAAGAGAAAGAGAAAGAGAAAGAGGCCATGTGGGAGTCCAGCGCCCTTAACCACCACACCATCTGCCGGCCCAAAAAATTATCAATTAAGATACATAGTTTCACTTTTTTCAGGTAGATATAATTACCTAAACTATGTAAATAAGGGCCTTCTTTCCAGAGAAAATTGAAATACCTGGCTTAATGAAGCAAAATAACAAATTTGGTATTCAAATTTAAAATGTTAATAATTCTTCTGAAGTGATTGGAAGTAGCTTGTTTTCTTAATTTTTTTAAAGAATTATTTTATTTAACTATTTATTTACTTAGTTATTTTAATTTGATCAGAAAGGGCCAGTGTAAGAGAGAGAGAAAGAGAGAAAGGGAGAAAGCAAGCCACCAGGTCCAGGACTTGAACTGTGGTCGGCCATGTGGGAGGCCAGCTTCCCTAACCAGCACGCCATCTGCCAGCCCCCCTAAATTGGTTTTAAGAAGTCTCTGAAATATTATTTATACTTTTTTTAAAGAATTATTTTATTTAACTTTAACCGTTTATTTATTTATTTTAATTTGACCAGAGAGGGACAGAGTGAGAGAGAGATGGAAAGAGAAAGCAAGCTGCCAGGTCTGGGACTCAAACCACAGTTGGTCACTTGGGAGTCCAGTGCCCTTAACCACCAGGCCACCTGCCAGCCCTACTTACAGTTAGTTTATCTAGCTGACTTGTCCTCCCTGGGCTGTGGGACTGTAAACTGCAGTGCAACCGCTGCTCAAATGCTCAGCTATTCCCCAAGTCCAGTCTGCACTAATGACGCTATTTGATATTTAGGGGGAAGAGAGATTGGCCACGTCATTGGCAAATGATTCTCAGATGTAAAAGATAAAATAGATTCTTAATCAGTTGAGACTTTTGGCAAGTATGTTCAAAGGATCTCTTTCTTTTCCTCTTGAAATACAAAAAGCATTACAACATACATGCACGCACATAGCCGAAATACCTCTGTAAAATGTTTTTTAAACTTAGAGATTATAGAAAGGAAAAAAAAAATCCTCTAATTAAAAAGGGGTCTTGGCAAATACAAGGAGAATAACGCTTCAGTATCCAGGACCCTACGGTGGCCGGAAGACACAGGATGCGATTTAAAGTCAGTTGATTGTGTAATTAATGGAAAGTCTTTGTAAGTTCAGCAATTCTCACACTTTCCAGAACAGCAAATAGAAGGCCCATGTTCCATGTCCCACTCTGACTCCATCCTGTGCCTTCAGCTAGTTCACCCAGGCCTCCGGACGCAGCCCAGTGACACGTCGCACACAGTGGTCACAGTCATCGGTGTGAGGCCGGCGCCAACAAGCTTTAGTTTGTTAGGGAAAAAATAGTACTTTCCGTGTATGTTTAAATAGTTCAGACACATAATATTAAAAAAACAGAAGCTCTGAGTATGTAATTCGATGCTAAGCTTTGCAAAATAGGCAGAGGTCCAAATACTTTTCTCTGCTAAAAGACTTGAAAATATGTTTCCAGGGGTGACTTGACTGGAAGGGTCCCTCTTGGTATCGGTAAGCTGAAAAGTCTGATTTGGAGATGATCTGCAGTTTAGAGAGAGAACCACCAGAGTTCCTAGGGTCAGTTGAGATCCAGAAGGGAGATGGGCTCTATAGTCAAACCTTCCAGATTGAAGCCAAGCGTGTATGAGGGGCCTTCAAAAACATTTGCAGAAAATGAAATTAAAGTCCAAGTTTATCTTAGTGCAAAAAATAGTGAAATCCATGCAGACTTTTTTCATCATATGTATTTTTTTATTTTATTCATTTATTTTATTTTACTTTATTTTATTTTGAATTTGACCAGAGAGAGACAAAGAGAGAGAAGGAAAGTGAGAAAGCAAGCTGCCAGGTCCAGGACTCAAACCGCGGTCAGCCATGTGGGATTCCAGCCACCTTAACCACCATGCCACCTGCTGGCCCCAATCATATGTATTTTTAATGAACTTTTTGGAGAGAGTGTGTGGTGGGGAGTGGGAAAAGCGCATTTTAATTTTGAAACTTTAGACTTCGATTATGAAGTCAACTGACATAGCACACAATCCACTCAAGCTTAGGTTATTATAAATTCAGATTTAAGTATTTTTCTGGGGAATAGCTATTCTCTAAAATGCTACCTAGGAGCCATCCCCATAGCATAATGGTTAAACGCCACGCATTAGGAGCTGGATCCTACAGGCCTCTTGCCCCAGAACCTTGAAAAATATGACAGATGCATGTGCGTGCATGCCCCAAATTCTGACAGGATGGAGAAATGGAGGAAAAAAGATTTAGGCATGACCATACCCTACTGAGAGTTCTCCCTCTCTCCCTCTGGTGAGTGCATGTGCCCCCTCCAGCAATAAAAACCAAATGCTAGATGGAAATAATACATTGGTCAGAAGCTTTACCCTGATGGTGATCTGGTGAGAGGCAGATGAACATAACTTAGCAGCTAGGGAGCTGGCATTCTCTAGACATCTATACTTCCCTGGAGGCTTTAAGACAGGCCAATCACATCTTAGTGGGTTCAAAAGGCAACTCCCAACCCAGCTACTATGTGAGGGCCTTCTCTATCGTTCTCAACCCATTTGGTCTTGGTTTCACTCCTGACTCCAGATGTGTGGGCCCCCATGGTAGTGCTCTGTCTGACTTGGTTCTCTTTTGGGTCTGGCAGTTCTCCTCTTGGTGGACTGGAGCTGGGCTCTTCCACTTAATTCTCAGATTTCCCATAGTGGACCCAATCTGGAAAACAACTCCCTGGGCTAGTCTTCTCCCACTTCCCTCCCAAGTGGATTTTGGATACCTCTTTGGCAGAAATAAATGATTTCTCCTAAGCCTTTTGCTGAAAGAGATGAGGATGACTAATTTCTGGTCCCTATTTTCAAGAGTTCTAGAGTCAACTCTAGCAAATGAGTTACCCATAAGAAGATGAGGCTAATGTTATGGAGTCATGTGCTTTAAGTATGGAAGGAGTGGATAATAGTTGGTCTGTGGCTAAGGAGGGAACATTTCTCTTTGATGAGACCAAGTACGTAGTGGTTCTAAGGATTTTAGAGGTTCTACAAATGGTAGAATGTACCTTTTATTAGTTATCTATTATTGCTGTGACAAATTACTTACAATTTAGTGACCGAATATAGCACCAATGTATTGCCTTCCGAACTTGTAGGTCAGAAGTCAGACATGGTCTCATTGGACTAAAACTGAGGTGTCAGCAGGACCGCCTTCTTTCTGGAGGCTTTTGGGGGGAATTCATTTCCACGTACACTTGGGTTGTTGGCAGAATTCAGGTCAACCTCAGTCCGGTAATCATTTCCTTCCTAGTTATTGGTTAAGTCATTCTTAACTGCCAGAGGCATCTCTTCACCCCTTGCATGTGATTCCTGCAGCTCAGAACCAGAAATGGTCCAAATTTTTTCATGCTGGACATCTCTTCTGCCTCTTGATTCTTCTGTTGTATTAATCTGTATTCCTCTTCCGCTCGTGAAGACCCTGTGATTACACAGAGCTCATCCTAATGTCGCAGGACAATCTCCCTACTTATCAACCTTAACTGCATAACTAATTGGAGTACAACCCAGAAGGTGTAGGTCAAGAGACCAAGTCCTATGACCTATGTTCTTGTGATGTGAGTTGGTGGAAACATTGAACTCAGAGCAGTGCCTTGGTGGAATTCAAATCACTTCCTTACTAGGCACCTACCAGGAGCTACATATGACTCAAGTTTGTTCACAAGGCATATCAAAATCCATCTCTTCCTCAAGATCGCAGCTTAGAGAAGACAGGCTTCTTTTAATAACTAGGTGGTCCTCAACCTATGCTTTTTCAGTTTATCATGGTGCTTTCAACTGTGTGTGCTCATGCTGAGTACCCATACAGCCATTCTGGCCCTTGCTTTCTGTGTAGTATTTAATGCATTCTATGAGGTATTCAGCATTTATCATGGAACATGCTTTGTGCTGGGTGATACTGCCCCACTATAGACCAATGTAAGCGTTCTGAGCATGTTTAAGGTGGGCTTGGCTAAGCTATGATGCTCGCAAAAAAGATTTTTTAAAAAAATTGAATTAGATACTACAAACTGCAAAGGAGGGGAGTGGATGTAAAGGGTAGGCAGTAGAACATGGGTGGGAAGTGAAAAGTGAAGAAACGCTTAACTACCAAAATATGTATAATTCTTCTTTGTTTTTTTTGGAGAAGTTTTTGCTATAGGGTGTGTATGCTTACCAGAGAGACAGAGAGATAAAAAAAGTGAGAAATCACTCCCCAAGAGGGATGACCACGCCGCAATCTTTTCTCCTCCATTCTCCTCTCAGGATCTTGGGCACGTATGCACACACACCTGGCGTGAGTTTCAGATTTTTTTTTTTTTTTGGAGAGATTTTTTTGCTATAGGGCACGTGCGCTCCCCAGACAGACAGAGAGAGACAGAGAGACAGAAAACGAGAAATCACCCTCCAGAGGAGATGGTCATGCTGCAATCCCTTCTCCTCCCTTCTCCCCTCGGGATCTGGCACGCACGCACACACACCCGGCGTGAGTTTTATAAGCCACCGGGTCCGGGACGCGAACCGCGGTCAACTACATGGGAGTCCAGCAATATAACCATTACGCTAACTGCTAGTTTCCGCGTGAGTTTAAGATTTAAGCCACCAGGTCTGGGACTTGAACTGCGGTCGACTACATGGGAGTCCAGCAACACAGCCATTATGCCAGCTGCTGGTCCCCCAAATATGTAAAGTTCTATGTTGAAAAAAATATATTGTATACATCATGATGGAGACTTTATATAAAATTTGAAATTAATCTGAAAGTAGCTGTGAAATAATTATATTAAGGTGATAGAAAAAACCTTTTGTTGAACATTTAGTATGTGTCTAGACCCTATTCATGTTTTAAACATTTTAAACCTCAAAAACAATTGAATTAGAGGAAAACATTAAAAGTGGTTCTCACTTTTCTAGAAAAAAAAAAATCAGAAAATCTCGCCATATTTACCTTAGGGGTGTGAGGTAGTGGATGTCCTTTCATTCAGAGCATGCTCCCTCTGGTTGTCACACCCCCATGTAATGTTCTCATCTTTTCCACTTCCTGTACTCTGTGGCCCTACTGCCACCTGAGTTCGCAATCCCTACTATGCTACTATCCCTACAATCCCTACGTATGAGAGGACTTCAGATAGTTTGTGGGAAAATGGAACTACCATATGGGTTTATTCTGGTGCGGAACTAATTTAGAAATCTATGCATAATTTTTTCATAATATGCAATTTTATGAACTTTTTGAAGACCCTTTGCATTTCACTCCTGATTGTTTTCCCTGAAATTAATGGAGGTGCTTTTAGTAATAAGACATACCGAAACACTGAAACTATTAGTACTTCACCCCAATTAAGCCTGTGGTGACATTTGTATTGTTCCAAGGATCTTCATAACATTTATGGAAAGAGCATTTTATTAAATAGCATTTTATTAAATATCATTTTTTTTCACCAAGATGAACGTGTACTTTAACTTCCATTTATCCATGAACTTTTCCAAGTCCCCATATAGTTTGGTCCATTCCTCAATTCCTTCTCATGTTTTTTTATTACTATTTTTTAAATTTTGCTAGAGGGTGTGTGTGCTCCTCAGAGAGAGACAGAGAGAGGGGGAAAGTGAGAAAGCAGCCTCCCTTCCCCCATGGAGCATGATCATGATCCAATCCCTTCTCTATTTTCCCCTCCTTTTAGAGTTTTGGGCGTATGCCTGGCGTACTTTTTAAGCTGCCAGGTCCAGGACTCGAACTGTGCAGTCAGTCATGAAGGATTCAGCAGCTGTAACTGCCATGCCTCTAGCTGTGACCCTTCCAAATTCTTAACCTAAGCAGTACCAAGAAATACTGGCATTCGTGTCTGATAAGGAATTTCTAGGCCTACTGAATGGCTCTAATGCTGATCAGCTCAATCTTTACCTCCTCAACAATTTATCTAAATCTGACTTTGATGGGATAAGGAGATTTTTAAAAGCATATAAATCAAGCCGGAAGACTTTCAAGATGGTAGATGATGAGCTCAAATAAAAAGGCCAGGGATCCGTTAGCATTTTCATACGTGCAGGCCCCACGCTGAGAGAAATCCTTCTGCACTTTTATTAGATGAACAAGACGTAAGCTCTGGCGTCAGCTGCGACATGAGCTGGTATTGCAAGAAGCTCTTTGGAATCCTGACGCATTAACGGTTATGTCCGGCTTTATGACCCACATCTCTCTTTACTCGTGTCTGAATGCCGGAATTTTGGGATAAGTCATACCTTGCAAGCTCACACTTGAAAGGGCTCTGAACAGTGATGGGAGGTCACAGCTAGGGGAACAAGGGCGGAAAGTTGACTCACAAAAGGGTCAGTGTCCTGAGCGGCCAGGCAGGG
>NW_006159436.1:1424658-1462596 GCF_000334495.1 Tupaia belangeri chinensis | reverse complement strand
ACCTTTTCTGTCACGGCCTGGATGTCTTCAGAGTACAATGTGGTGAATAATCAGCCATCGATGGGCGAGGGGGAAGCCCGCCAGGGCTCTTGACATGGGCCTCTGTAGGCGTGATGGATGTGGAGAAACTCAATCCTTCCCAGGGGGTCAGGTGGCACTGTCAAGACAAAGAGTGCAAACAATTTGGTCCTGGAAAAGAACTTTCCTGGTTTTTTGGTTTTTTTTTTCTTCTTCTTTTCTTTCTTTCTTTCTTTTTTTTTTTTTTCTTTTGCTACTTGTGCCAAAAAGTTACAGTATCCAGCCATACTCTATTAAGTTGAAAATCTACGCAAAGAAGAAAATGATGAAGTTACAGTGATACCCTGTATATAAATAAGCACTGGGTACACCTACTTATTTAAATGGTGCAAAAATTTCTGTAAAAGTAAATAAATAAAATGGCATTCACTTCTAAGGCTGTCAAAAACATCTGCTTTCTGAATTAGGGCAAGGCGCCATCCAAGTTTGTGTAAAAACAAGTCTCCCAAATCTTCCTCTTGGAGGCTGGGGCTCAAAACAAGAGAGAAGTGGAGGACTCTTCCTTGGCCTCCATGGCTAGCCTGAGAAGACAGACGAAAGAAACTGAGTGTCTGGGAACCCGCTGTCCCAGCTGGAAACACCTTGAGACATCATTTTTTTCTTGCCTTCTCATTGTTTCCTTAGCTTTTGACATCTCTGAGCGGTGATTTTCATTGCATTTGGATTTGTTTGAGCTTTGGATAAAATACACACCGCCACAACTTTTACCTCCTCTTTCTCCCAATGGTGACCCCGAGGTGTTTTAGAAATATCTATAAATTTGCTTAATTGTCAGACAGCTTTTCTACTTCGAGGCAACTGGCTTCCCTTAGCTGTAATGTCAGCTTCTGACCTGTGACATCCGGGGGCTCGTATCTGATGACTACCAAATGTTACAGGGGTTTCAGTTTGACCTGTTTTGCTTTACTCGAGGGCTGGGCTTTAGATGCCTGGTCTTGGAGCAGGTCAGCTTTTCAGTCCTGTCCTGGTGGTCAGGAATGTGCCAATCGAGAAATGAGTGTAAGAGAAGAAAAGTGATGGTTGCCTGTACCTACCTGCTCTATATGAAGTGGTATGGGCTTTACCTTCCTTGATGTCCACAAATACTCAACAGGTCTATTTGTTAGTCTTGTTTTCACAAATAAGGGGCACAGAGAAGTTAAATCAGCTGATAGTCTTAAGCTAGTGAGTGGCAAAGTTGGCATTCCAAGCCAAGGTGGTCTGCTCCGAACTTTCACTTATCCAGAAAGCCTCATTCTTACTTCCAGTGGAAACATCTAGAAAGATTCTTTGATGTTTGCTCTTTTGAACTTCTTATCACTCACATTACTCATAGTCACAGGGAATTCCTACACAGAGAATTGCATATGGCAGTAAGAGATTTGCAGAAATAATTACTAACATGCCTCTGCCCAGAATTAATCTCCACTTTCCAACCCAGACTACATCCAGGAAGAGTGTCAGGAGAGACGATAGCTGTCAGATAATTTAAGGGATTTGAATCGCTCTACCAGTCCCCACACCATCCACAGCCACCAAGTTGTATGACTCCTTTGAAATAAGCAAGAGTTTGCAGTGTGACAGGTTTATGGGGAAATGTCAGAGCAGAGTTGTTTCTGAGGGACCCAGTCCATGGACAGCAGGACAATTAATCCAATCCAAAAACATAGATTGGACAATTAGAGGAATGAAGGGATTCTTGAGCAACTATTCCCTTCTTTTCCCCAGCAATCCTTGGCTCCACCCACTTTTTATGTGTTTACACAAAGGACCGGGAGATGCTAACATGGAAAGATCATGGGCTAGAGAATGAGAATACCTGGTTTTTAATCAGTGCACCACATTAACAAGCTGTGTGACCTTTGGCTAATTCCTAACTTCTCTGGGCCCAGCTCTGTAAAAGCAATTGCTCTAAGCCTTTTTAAGACATCATAAATAACACACTGCCTAGCTTAAAGCAGGCACCTAGAAAAATTACTTTCCCTCCACCCTTCTCTTTGTTAGATCCTTTAGAAATATCTGATCCTAAGAGGTCATTTTCTTCTTCTTCTTCTTCTCCTCCTCCTCCTCCTCCTCCTCCTCCTCCTTCTTCTTCTTCTTCTTTGCATGCCTCAGAAATTTTTAGAACCACTTAATTTGGTAGTAGCATTGAAGATTGAAATCTTGTATTCCACTTATGAGCGGTATTCAAGATCTTGTTTAACTTCTCTATGTCTCAATTTTCTTATCTCTAGGTTAAAAATAATAATTATAATATGGCTCAGTTGTAACCAAGTAGCTACTTAGTGCCCCATTCTCCACAGATAACAGAGATCTCTCAACCTCAGAGACTAGTGAGGAACCATTAACAAGTTATGGTTGATTTAATGTAACAATAATAGTTCTATTCTTCTTTACCACTGAGCACTTCTAGGGTGAGCATACAAGGGAAGAAGAAAGAAGCAAAACATTTAAGGGACCCAAAATGGAAAGAAATCTATTGATTATAATGTATATAATAATGTCTTTGACTGGGCTGATGTGTTGTATTCATGATGGGAAAATTAATTTGGTATGCTGTAATGATACGCAGTGATTAAATGTGTAAAAATAAGTAAATAAATAGCTACAGAGAAGCTAATCAATACATTTAAGGGATCAGCAGTTAGCGTAATGGCTATGTCGCTGAACTCCCATGTAGTGGACCGTGGCTCAAGTCCCAGACCTGGTGGCTTAAACTCACACCATGAGCGTGTGCATGCATGCCTAAGATCCCAAGAGGAGAATGGAGGAGAAGGGATTGCGGTGTGGCTATCCCCCCTGGGGGGTGATTTCTTGCTTTCTGTCTCTCTGTCTCTCTCTGTCTTTCTGGTGAGCACACGCACCCTATAGCAAAAATCTCTACCCCCAAAAAAAATACATTAAAAAAAACACTTTGGGGGAGCAGCATGATTAAGGTAGCCAGATCCCACATGGCCAACTGAGCAGGTTGAACTCTGCATCCTGCAGCTTAAAAAACACACCAAGTCAGGAACCAGCAGTTAATGTAATGGCTATGTCGCTGGACTCCCACATAGTCAACTGCTGTATGAGTCCCGGATCCGGTGGCTTAGAACTCATGCCGGGCGCGTGTGCGTGTGTGCCCAAGATCCCAAGAGGAGAATGGAGGAGAAGGGATTGCGACGTGACCATCTCCCCTGGGTGGGGGATTTCTCTCTTTCTGTCTCTATGTCTCTCTCTGTCTGTCTGGCAAGCGCAAGCGTCCTATAGTGAAAACCTCTCAAAAAAAAAAAACAAAAACAAAAAACAAAAACACCAGGTCCACATGTGTGCGTGCTCAAAAATCTCAAGAGGAGAATGGAGGAAAGGGAATTGTTTGTGGTCACCCCCTTTAGAGGGTGTTTTCTCATTTTCTCTGTCTATCTTTGCACCTTGCTGGCGAGCTCATGTACCCTGTAGCAAAATTTTAAAAAAGAGTGGGGAAAAACACTCTGGCCAAAGAAATGGAAATCATTTTTCTTTTTGAATAATTATTTATTAATTTAGATTTATTTGTTATCATTATTATGTTTTTAAATTTGATCAGAGAGAGACAGAGAGAGAGAGCAAGCTACCAGGTCTGGGCCAGGTCTAGGACTCAAACCACAGTTGACCATGTGGGAATCCAGTGCCTTAACCAGCATGCCACCTGCTGGCCCAAGAAATGGAAATCTTAAGATGGAACCCAACAGAAAAAGCATTTGTCCCTTGCTTTCCACTTGGGTTGTCGGTAGCTACATGATTCCTCGAGAACGGCAGCCAGGTCGGGTCCAGAGGTAACAAGAATGAAAGTCAATGTGCTAACGATGATAGGAGGGGCGACTGGAAAGAGCGTGGACCCTTGGTAACATTGGAGAATTATTGACTGAGTCCTTGAGTGTCCATCTTCATAATTCTTCTCCTAGGAGATAATAGGTGTCTGAACTACTTAAGTAAAATATTAGCCACCACCAAAAGTATTACTAAATAATTCTACAGTATCTGCTTCTCAGGACTATTTGAAGAATTAGAAAAACACCTATAAATAACTAAACAAGTACCTGCCATTTAGTAAACACTTGGCAAGCTTAGATTTGTGACAATTGTTAACAAATAGACTCTCTAGGGAAGCAGTTGTTAATATGTGACTCCCTAGGGTCCTCCTTAAACAGGTTTCTTTAAGTACTTGTTAAAGGTGTTACAGAGGGGGACCAGCAGTTGGCATAATGGCTACGTCGCTGGCCTCCCATGTAGCCGACAGTGGTTCGAGTTCCGAACCTGGTGGCTTAAACTCATGCCGGGTGCGTGTGCATGTGTGCCCAAGATCCCAAGCGGAGAATGGAGAAGGGATTGCGGCGTGGTCATTCCCCCTGGGGGGTGATTTCTTGCTTTCTGTCTCTCTGTCTCTCTCTTTCTGGCAAGTGCATGTGCCCTATAGCAAAAACCTCTCCAAAAAAAAAAGGCATTGCAGAGGAAATTTAAACATTGAGTTATTGCTACGCAGGGCATTTAAATACCATCACTCTGAGATTCCACAAGATCATGTCAATAGATACAAATGATATTGTAAGATTTATTGATCTCGAAGATGGTAGAACTTGGATACGAAGACTCAGTAATAAGCAGACAGTTCTCATTACCAGGGACCGTATGACTTCACTGACAGCCGTCTGTGCCATTGCTTTCTCCTCCCTTGACTGTGAGCCCATTTGACTGATCTTTTTGGCCTGACCTGAATTTCAAATCTGTCGGTATACTTGGTTGTTTGGATTAAACAACTTGCAAGGAAAAGGAGGTTGGAATTGAATCTCTACGATGATTTGCTGAAGATTATAAGTTGTCTAAAAAGTAGGAAAAAGGCCTGAAAATGTGGTAGGTATAGCATCTACTATAGAAATGCAGTTCATTCATTAATACAACCAACATTTCATTTCCTTTGCTAGGACTGGGAAAGCAAAATCACATTAGTCAGGACCCTGTCATTATGGAGTTCAAAGACAATTCAACAGAGCAAGACACTGGAACAAGCATAAACAAAAAGCTACTTACTGTAATTGCCAAAGTAGTAGTGACCACTACAATGACGCAACCAGTTTGACTACTGGACTCTCTATTATGCATGGTTACCACTGACTGGGCCCTCCCATGACCCAAGTCCTGTCCTAACTATCTTGCATATGCTGTCTCTCTTGATTTTTGTAGCAATTTTTTACGGTCAGTCCAAATGTTATACCTGTTTAAGGGATGAACATATTAAACTCCAAATGTACACAAATAGTGGAGGAGCTACCTGCATTCACATCCAGGTATTTCTTTTTTTTTTTTTTTTCTCTTTCACCAGAGGTCTTATGTAATTGCCAGAGACAGAGAGAGAGAGAGATACAGAAGTGGAGAGAGAGAGGGAGGAAGAGAGTGAGAAAGCACTCCCTATGGGAAATAGTTATGTTGTAATCACTTCTCCATTTTTCCCTCCCTTTGAGACTTGGAGTAAGGATACACGTGCTCCAGAAGCATTTCCCAAGCTGCTGGCTCTAAGACTTGAATCATGCTCTGGGCCATAAGGGATCCAGTCACGTTTACCATCACACAATGGCCCCACATCCAAGTATTTCTAATTGCAAAGCTCATAATCCTAACAATTAATCTGTGATAGAGATTCAAACAGGGTACAGTGGAACTTGAAAAGGAATGAATTGTTCATTCTCCCCAGGAGTATTAACATGGAAGGAAGAGGGAAGAGGAAGGAGAGAAAAAGACTTTAAATAGAAAGTAATCATTTGTGGAAGTTCAAGTTTGTGGAGAAAGACTTCTCAGAAGAAAATGTGTAGTGTGCAGTTCTTCAACCTTTTTGTTACCTAACTTGAAAGGGGGAAAAAAAACGAATGAAGGCAGAATGATATCTGGATTGGCTCATTGCCCCTGGAAAACTACAAGTTCCAGTGCAACTGGAGCCTCAGGGACCTGGGAAAATTATTAGAGTTGTTTATTCTGCCAAAAGTACTTGACATCTCATGAATAAGAGGCTTTCTATGAATACAAAATATTGTGATTATCTACATTAGACCAGGGAAACATTATATTCAAAGAGAAGAGAAGTCTGAACATATTTATTTAGCATATGAAACTGGGCATTCATGCCAAAAATAATTCAATATCGTGGAGCCTACTTAGGCAAGGTCTGCACTAACACAACAGAACATCTGACACAAGATTTGATGGCTGTCATTTATGCCAACCAGTTCTCCTCACAACCACAGTTGGTTTATGAGACCCTCTTTATCCAGCCTGTCTCACTCTAGGCCCATGGCATCATTCTAGCATTCCACTTGCTCCGTAGTGTTTTGTTCCACGATTCTCACAAGGAAACATTTTAACCCAGGAAAGTTGTGGCTGACATTACGAAATAAAAGAAGTAAAATAAGTTAAGATTTTGCCTATTTTTGAATTCAGATAATATATATGTATATGTATATGTATAATTTTTTTTAGGGTTTTTTGCCATAGGGCACATGTGCTCATCAGAAAGACAGAGAAAGAGAGACAGAAAGCGAGAAATCATCCCCCAGGGGGGATGGTCACGCTGCAATCCCTTCTTCTCCATTCTCTCGGGATCTTGAGGGCACACACACACACACACACACTCACCAGGCGTGAGTTTAAGCCACTGGGTCCAGGACTTGAACCGCAGTAGACTACATGGGAGTCCAGCGACATAGCCATTATGCCAACTGCTGGTCTCTCAGATAATGTATTTTAATATTGTCAATTTTTAATTATTTGAAGAATTTAATTATTTCGTGGAGATTTTATTTCCAGGAGATGAGATTTCAAATTAATATATTTTCATTCATTTAAAAGCCTTATTTGACAGGGCCAGCAGGTGACGTGGTGGTTAAGGGCACTGGATTCCCACATGACTGACTGTAGTTCAGTTCCAGACCTGGCAGCTTGCTTTCTCACTTTCCCTTTCTTTCTCTCTGTTTCTGTCTGGTCAAATTAAAAAATAATAATAACAATAACAAATGGATTTAAATAAATAAATGATTCTTTTTTTAAAGTCTTATTTGAGAAAATGATAAGCTGTACTAAAAATTATTTGATTTGATATTCTTAAAAAATAATTTAAAATTATCTCCCTCACAACAGAAATGTTTTCATTTAAATTGGTATTAGTCAGTTTAAAAACTAATACTATCACATGGAATTTTGGGTATACAAGCACATTAATTCATTTTTATAGCTTTAATGGTGGCTAATTAAAGTGAGCTTTTTTTTTTCAGTTGTAAAAACAAAAACCAACTCTCAAATTAGCCATAGTGACCCTCTTTCCGTTTCACAAATAAGCCAAGTTCATTTCATTCTCTGGGTATCTTCAGTTCCTGTTTCTAATTTGTTGTATATTCTTGCCATAAATATTTGTTTGATTGTGTATATTCTGGATACTGGATCTTTTTCAGATATGTAATTTGCATATATTTTGTCCCACTCTGTGGTTGCCTTTTCACTTTCTTGATAATGTCCTTTGATCCACAAAAGTTTCTACTTTTTATTAAGTCAAATTTACCAATTTTTCTCTATTTTTGGTTGTGCTTTTGATGTAATATCTAAGAATCTATTGCTAAATCCAAGATTCCTATGTTTTCTTCTAAGAATGTGAGCACAGATACTCAAACACATGTACACACATGTCCATAGCAGCATTAATCATAATTCCCAAAGAGTAGGAACAGCCCAATTACCCATCAACTCATGAAAAACAAAATATACATACAATGGAATATTACTCAATAATTAAAAGGAATGATGTATTAATCCTTGCTACAAGGATTAAGCTTAAAAACATTATGCTAAGTGAGAGAATCCAAACACAAAAGGCATGATATGATTCTATTTATATGAAATGTCTAGAGCAAATAGAGAGAATTCAGATTGTTGATTGCCAGGAGCCAAGAGAAGGGAGAATAGAAAGCAACTATGGGACCAGTAGGTGACTTGGTAGTTAAGGTGGTGGATGCTCCCATGTGACCAACCATGGTTTAAGTCTCAGACCTGGCGGCTTGCTTTCTCACTTTCCCTCTTCCTCTCTCTGGTCAAACTAAAAATAAATGAATGAATAAATAAAATTAAATAAATAATTTTTTTAAAAAATGTATGCAACTGCTTAATGGGTGTGGGGTTTCTTTTTGTGGTGATGAAAGTATTTTGGAACTAGATAGAGGTGAGTGTACTGAATGCACTAAATTATTTACTTCCAAATGGTTCATTTTAGGTTATGTGAATGTCACCACAAAAGGAATTACAAAGACCAAAATTGAATCTCTATTTCCTCTCTGAAAGTTAATAAGTTTGGTGTGCTTTTAATTCTTTTCTCTCTAAATTTTTTTCTAATTAAAAAAATAATTATTTATTTAATTAAATTATTATTATTATTATTCAATCTGACCAGAGAGAAACAGAGAGAGAGAAAGGGAGAGTGAAAACAAGCCATCAGGTCCGAGACTCAAACTGTGGTTGGCCACATGGTAGTCCAGCACCTCAACCACGATGCCACTTGCCGGCCTCACTTCTTCCTAATTTTTATGATGCTATTTAAGATTTTAGGGGGACCAGCGGTTGGCGTAATGGCTATGTCGCTGGACTCCCACGTAGTCAACTGCGGTTTGCGGTGGTTTAAAACTCACACCAGGCGCGTGTGTGTGCATGCCCAAGATCCCGAGAGGAGAACGGAGAAGGGATTGCGGCGTGGCCATCCCCCCTGGGGGGTGATTTCTCGCTTTCTGTCTCTCTGTCTGTCTGTCTGCTATAGTGCACGCGCCCTATAGCAAAAATCTCTCAAAAAAAAAAAAAAAAGATTTTAGGTACAGGGGCCAGCAGGGGGTGTGGTGGTTAAGGCACTGGAATTCCCACATGACCAACCATTTTTTGAGTCACTGACCTGAAGTCTTGCTTTACCTCTTCTCTCTTTTTTAATCTCTGTCTTTCTCTGGCAAAAGGCATGTGAAAAAATAGTAAGAAGTAAATAAATTAAATAATTCTTAAAAAAACATTTTAGATACAAATCATTAATTTTTATTTTTTTATATTTTATGTCTTCTATTTTAAGACTTAATATTTGCATTATGTTTCACATATGTATTAACAATGATTATCTAGACTTACTTGTAGGTATTCTGATTTTATTGTTCATGTTTGAAGAAAATACCATGTCTTCTTTGTTATCTTTTTTCAAAATTTGCAAAGAGGGCTCATGTGTGTGCCTAAGAGAGACAAAGAGGGAGTGAAAGAGGGAAAGTGAAAGAGCATTCCCACATAGAAGTGAGCACATTATAACCTCCTTCATTTCTCTTCTTAGGATTTTTGGGCATGCATACACACACACCCAGTGTGTTTCTCAAGCTACCAGGATTCAAACAGCACAGATGGCCATGTGGGATTCAAATACCATAACCACCATGCCACTGGCTGGCCCTACTAGCCTTTTTAATTCTTAAATATGTTACAGTATTTCTTTAAACAAATTGTGTGTGTGTAACATTTTCCTTGATGCTTTTCATTCCTGAGATATTTTCACATATGAATGACTGGTTAAATTTAAAACTCTTAGAGGCCCACTCTATGGCCTACTGGTTAAGTGAGCTGGATCCCACATGACTGACATTGTTCAAGTCCCAGATATAGTGGCTTACAAACCATGCTGAGTGTGTGTGTGTGTGTGTGTGTGTGTATGTGTGTGTGTCCAAAATCCCGATAGGAAGGAGAAACAGAGAAGAAAGGATTTCAGTGTGACCATTTCCTGGGGAAAGGAGGAACACTTTCTCACCCTCCATCTCTCTGTTTTTCTGTCTCTCTCTGGTGAATACACGCACCCTCTGGCAAATTTAAAAAAAAAACAAAAACACTCATTGGACCCCCTGAAAGATGGAATAGATGTACTTTTTCTGATTTTTCATATCAAAACAAACAAACAAACAAAAAAAAAACCAACAGAAATCAAAAGACATAATGTTTAATACATTATTTTTAAAAAACAAAAATTAATGTAAAAAGTCTTGGTGGACAAAATATAAACATTTTAATAAAAGACAGAATCTGACAGGGCAAGATTAAGGTGAGAAGAGTCTAACACCAGATTCCCCCAATATAAATATTTTTCATTTTGTATATAGTGAGTTATAATTTAGCAATTTTTATTTTTAAAAACAATGTAGTAAAAATTGTTTCTCTTGGTTATTGTCTTTTCTGTTCCTTAGAGTTTTGTACCTAAGAGTTTCATTTGCCTTAACTTACTTCTGGATCTGCTTAGGACACTTTTTTCACCCCTTAATTCTCAAAACTCCCAAAAGTTCATTTGATGTCGTGGTTCTCAAAACTGGCTTCTCATTAGACTCTAATGTTACTAAATAAAATGTAATACTTGTGCTCCACACTCAGACCAATTGTATCAGGATCTGTAAAAGTGAAACTTAGGCATCAAGATTTTTTCATTTTCTTTCTTTTTGTTTGTTTGTTTTATTTAGTTTACTTATTTTTCCAACAGAAAGACTGAGAGGAAGAGAGGTACTCACAATAGGATCTGAATGCTGCAATCTACCACATGGATCAGCCAGCAGGTGACAGGCAGTGGATGCCTGGCATGCTTAGGGGGGTCTCAGAAGACATACTGACGACATTTCATGTGTGAGTCCAATTGCATTATCATCGTGCCACCAATGGCACTGGCCATTAGGATTTTAAAAAGCTTTCTAGGAGATTCCAATATTTAATTAAGGTTGAGAATTGTTGCCTTCTTTTTTTATTCCTATAGAGTAGAAGAATTAAGAAAATGGACCAACTAGTCAGAATGTGTGAGTTTAGCCGTTGGCTTTGATTCCTTAAATAGGTTGTCTAATATTTCTGATAGCAACATTTCCATCTCATGGCGTTGTCCAGAAGATTTAATGAAAAGGCACGTGTAAATGCTAACCACAGTGCCTGAGTCTTAGTAAACCAAAAAAGCTGGCTGGCACTGGTGCTGAAGATGGGGAAAGGAAGAAGCAGCACCTATACTTATTACTGTGAATGAGACTGTTGCCAACCTGATATCCTCTCTGAAATGTGAACATGTCCATAGACTTGGTCTTCGTATATGAACTTGTTTATTTACTTTGTCTTATATTCAGTGAGCCCATTTACTCTAAAAACACAAATACTTCTTTAGTTTAATATACAATTTTTCTCTCATATCTTTGATTATTTTCTCTCCTTCTGGTTTGTTTTCTTTTTCTGGTAATATCTATAGTTCTCCTTCCCACTAGATTTGTATTTATTTTCCTTCTGATTTCTTGAAGAATGTTTTTTAGTTTCTTTCTTTTTAATATGAAAATACATAGGCATACTTTTACAAGTCAAAAACTATAATCTCTTGAAAAACATGACAGCAACCCATGTACTACTTGTATTTATTCTCTCCAGAAACTATTATAAGCTATAACTATTATTATTTTCTTACGGTATTGCCTAAACATTCCTAAATGGCATGTCTTTAGAATTTTCATAAATTTATTTATTTTTCAATATGTAACACATTTGCTTTGTTCAAAAGTTAAATAGGGCCAGATCATGGTGTGGTCATTAAGCGGGCTGGATTTCCCATGGCTGATCACGTGATTCGAGTTACAGACCCAGTGGCTTGAGAAACATGCCAGGTATATTTGCATGCATGCTCAAAATCTCCAAAAGAAGAAGAAATAGAGGAAAAGGAATTGCAGTGTGACTATCCCCCGTGGAGAGTACTTTCTCACTCTCCCCTCACATCTCTCTCCAGTGACTGTATGCACCTTTTGACAAATTGGAAAAAAAAGTTAAATAAATAAGTTTCCAGCTTCTTGGCCCTTGCAATAATTTATTCAATATGACTCTAAAAACACAGGCAACAAAAGCAAAAATAGACAAATGAAACTACACCAAATTAAAAAACTTCTGCATGGTAAAAGAAACAGTATTTTGAAAAACAACCTATAGAATGGGAGAAAATATTTGCAGATCATATATCTGACAGAGTTAACATTAAAAATATACAAAAATTACTACAACTCAATAGCAAAAACCAACCAACTAAACAAGAACTTTAAATGCCCCAAAACAATAACAACAAAGTGCAGGGCCAACCCTGAAGCTTAGTAATTAAGGAATCTGGAACTCACATGGCTGACTATGATTTGAACCTGGCCCCAGCACCTTTAGAAACATACCAGGTGCATGTGTGTATATGCTCAAAATTCCAACAAGATAGAAAAATGGAGGAGGGATTACAGCATGACCACACTCTACTGAGGGGTGTTTTCTCTTTGTCTCCTTGTCCCTGTCTCTCTTTTGTAAGCACACGCACCTTCTGACAAATAAAACAAACACCAAAACTAAAACTAAAACCACCAAATAACATAATTTTTAAATGAACAAAAGATATGAATAGATATTTCTCCAAAGAAAACATACAAATGGCCAATAAGTATATAAAAATGTGCTCAAATTACTAACTGGAAGGAGAATATGAATTAATATTACAATGAAATATCACCTCACACCCATGAGAATAGTTATTATCAATAAAACAAAAGGTAACAAGTGTTGATAAAGATATGGAGAAAAGGGAACCCTCGTGTACTATTGGTAAGAATATAAATCAGTACATCCAATATTAAAAACTAGTACAATTTCTCAAAAACTACAAATAAAATTATTATATCATTTATATTTTAAACTTTAAAAAATTTTTTATTAAATTAAATTAATTATTTATTTGACCAGTGAGAGACAAGGAGATAGAGGGGAAAGTGAGAAAGCAAGCCACCATATCCAGACTTGAACTACAATTGGCCATGTTGGAATCCAGTGCCTCAACTTCCATGCCAACTGCTAGCCCCCATATAACACACCTTTTGGGCATATACTCAAAACAATTGAAACTGAGATCTCAAGGAGATATTTACACTTCCATGTTTATCACAGTATTACTTACAACAACAAAGACATAGAAATAGTATAAATGTCCACTGATGATTAAATGGATAAATGAATAAATATACAGTGAAATAGTATTATTCAGCCTTTATAAAAAGAAAAAGAAATCCTGCCATTTGCTTCAGCATGAATGAAGTTGGAAAACATTATGCAAACGAAATAAACCAAACACTGAAAAACAAATATTATGTGATCCTGTTTATATCAGGAACATAAAAGAGTCAAACTTGAGTCAACTCTATAACAAACAGTTACAGAAGTCAGATGCCATAAGGTTGATCATGGTTTGAATCCTGGAAATGGCAGCTTGAAAAATACAACAGGTACATGTGTGTGCATGCCTCAAATTCTGAAGGGCTGGAGAAATGGAGGAAAACGGATTGTGGTGTGACCAAGTCCCATTAGGGGGTTCTCTGTCTCTCCCTCTCTCTGGTGGGTGCATGCAACAGAAAAATAAAATAATCAAAGTCATAGAAGCAGAGACTAGAATGGCAGTTACCAGGGGCTATTGACAAGGTTACCAAACAGCTCCTTATAACAACCATTCTAGTTTCTGTTTCTATGAGTTGACTATCACCAGGATCAGGCCCTCATATGCTCAAAGAGTACATATTTTACTTATGCAAAATGAACAAATACTAGAGATCTACTATACAGTATAGTGCATGTAAGAGGTATCATATAATTAAAGTGTTTAAAGTATATTCCTTCTTTAACATTTTTTTTAAAAATTTTACTTATTGCTATTGTTTTAAAATTTGCTATAGGGCAGTGTACTCACCAGAGAGAGACAGCAAGAAAGAGAAAAGAGAGAGTGAAAGTGAGAAAGCAAGCTGCAAGCCATGAGGTCTGTGACTTGAACTGTGGTTGGCTGCGTGGGAGTCCAGGGTCTTAACCACAACACCACCTTCCGGCCCCTAAAGTGTATGTATTTCTTTCTTCCATAAGAAAGAGAGAGTGAGAGAAAAACAAACCCTCAACAGGTTCTTTGTGCTACAAGTTTCCCAAGCCTCAATCTGCCTGGATTACAGGCACATTTCTGCTGTATGTGTACAGGGAAACCATGGGACGAGAAACCAGGACTTTCTCATGTGGTTTCAGAATCTTGGAACCCTGTGTTACAGTGGTACCACCATATCTGGACTTAAAATTGTTATTATGGCCTAGATCTTACACACGAAATGGTCTTACAAAAAAAGGGAAAGGGAGTAGAGAACTATAAATGATGGTTAAGTTTTGTTTTGTTTTGAGAGAGAGATTTTTTTTATAGGGTGCGTGTGCTCACCGGAGAGGGACAGAGACAGAAAGCAAGAAATCAGCTCCCAAAGGGAATGGCCATGCTGCAATTTCTTCCTCTCCATTTTCCTCTTGGGATGTTGGACACACACGGCCATGCACCTGATGCAAGTTTTAAGCCACCAGGTCCTGGACTCGAACTGTGGTTGATTACGTGAGATTTTAACAACATAACCATTAATCCATTTGCAGGTCCCAATGGTTAAGTTTTTTATTTTAAGTTTGTTTTGTTCTTTCTTTCCTTTTCTTCTTTTATTTCTTTTCTTTTATCTTTTTTCTTTTTTGTCATAAGGCATTTGTACTTGCCAGAGAGAGACAGTGAGAAGGACAGTGAAAAATAACCTCTCAGGGGAATAGTTGTACCACAATCCCTTCTTCATTCTCCTCTTAGGATTTTGGGTATACACGTACTTACAACTGGCATGATTTACAAGCTGCCAGGACCAGGACTCAAACCATGATCAGCCATGTGGGAGTCCAGTGGCTTAACCACTTCATCACTTGCTGGCCCCATAAATGATGGTTAAGGTTAAAGCATTGTATATGGTGACAGTTTCATGTCTGTATACTTACCTTTAAGCATATCAAGATGTATATATTAAATATATACTATATATATATCAATTTGTGTATTTCAATCATACCTCAAAAAATGAAGTTAAATACAAGTTTTTCTCATAAAAGTTTCTTTCTTAGGCACAAGTTTCTCTCTCACTTCACTTCTACCTGCCCATTACCACTGCCAATGATATTTAATTAATTATATTTTATGTAAGATCCAAATTTTTTTCATGCAAATAAAAACAAATATATGTAATTTTTTTCTGGAAATGGACTTGGGCACCACTACTCTTTGCTGCAATATATTCTCAGCCTTTTATTGTAATCATTGATTTTTTTTAAAAAAATTATTTATTTAATTTTATTTATTTTCATTATTATTTTCTAATTTGCTATAGGGTACATGTGCTCACCAGAGAGAGACAGTGACAGAGAAAGAGAGAGAGAGAGAGAGAGAGAGAAGGAAAGTGAAAAAGTAATGTAGGAGTTCAGCTCCTTAACCACCATGCCACTTGCTGGCCCCCTTGGGATTTTAAATTACACATTTATTTTTTTTAACCTTTATACAATTTATTCTTTTTCAAAATTAAAAAAAATTTTTTTATTTAATCACATTTGTGATTATTATTTTTTAATTTGACCAGAAAGAGACAGAGAGAGAGAGAAAGGGAAAGCAAGAAAGCAAGCCACCAGGTCTGAGACTCAAACCACAGTCAGCCATGTGGGAGTCCAGCACCTTTAACCACCACGCCACCTGCTGGCCCCTGCAGTTTATCCTTTTGTCTAGTTGCATCTTTTCCTTTTTCTTACTACCTATTCTATATTTAGTAGTTTCCTAAATCTTATCAAGAATATGAATTCTGGACTAGTTTATTTCTAGACATGTTTCAAGTAATACTCTTCTATTTTGAGAATATGTTGCCTCGAATTCCTTAGAACCATTTTAAAACATTGTTAATTTCTGTACCTTTTAATAAAGTTGAGAATTTGTGTCTGTTCATCTGCCCATTTCTACACAAGAAACTTGGAAAACTAAGGGAGATTCTTAGGCATTGAGTAGTTTAAGTAGAGAGAGAAATAAAAAGCTTAAGGCGGTGTGATCTTGGTGTAAAGAGTGCCTTTATCTTTCTGTCACGGGTTCCTCAGCTAATTCTGAGAGTCTCACCTCCGCTTGGTGTTACTGTGTCTTTGAGTTCCCTGGTCACGGACTCATCCTGTTTTCAGACATCAGGATAAGTGTCAAGTGCATTATGGGGTCCTTGTTTTAAGTGGCCTTCAGTTCCTGACGGGATGAGACTTCTTTTTGCAAATGATATGTCATGAGCTGACCTTAGCTCTGGGGCTTAGAGGTGGGTGATGTTCTGTCGAGTAAATGCCATCTTCCTATTCAATGCTTTGTGGGCTGGCGTTCTTTTTTCCCTTCAACCTGCCCTGTGCCCACTATACTTCACAGAAATTCCTCAAGATATATTCTATTGTTTAAAGAACAGACTCATAGCTTCTTGCACAGGTTTTTTCCCCTCTCTTCTTGCATTGCTTTCGCAGTACAAAGGGGATCCAAAAGTGAAGGACAGGTGAGTGTGTGCTTTCCAAACATCTCTTAGAACCCATCATGCCTTTCTTACTCTTACGCAAAAACATCTCTTAGAACCCATCATGCCTTTCTTACTCTTACGCTCTTAGTATGGAGACAAATACCTCTGTTCTTGTCTTCTTAGAAGAAAGAATTCAGCCAAGAAAAATACACACATAGCGGAACAATGAAGCTTTGGAGCAAGATAAAACAAGAGAAAAATGCAGAGAGAAATGAAAGTGAAAATACACTCTTGAGAGGTAGGAGCGGGCTGGCTCCAAGGTTGGTTACCAGAGTGCAGGTTTCTGCATTGTGAGCTTTTGTATCCTGGCTCCTCCCCTTTTGCTTCAGCGCAAGCTCAGCTGGGCCTTTTTATATATAAATTTCCCAGGGTTCAATGCAAATGATAAGTTAACGAGCTGAAGTTCACTTGAGGACAACCAAGCTCAGCACTGAGCATGTCTCAAGTTATGTAAGGTCCCATCAAGTTATAGAAGCTCCCTAGCTTCCATCCTGAGTATGTTCCAAGTTATTGAAGCTCCTTTGTGCTGTCCCCTACCTTGTGTAGCAGGATGCTCCTGACCACAAAACTGCAAGAAGGGTGGTTTGGGGCATTTTCTGTAGGCAATGCCAAAGACATGGAGATCCTGCCCTCCCAGCTCATGTCTATCTATGTACCTCAACACTTCTACTTATGAGTGTGTTACTTAGTCACAATTTACAAGGGGGAAAATGTCAGCTTCTGTGTGGACATCGTGGAGGGCAGCTACGCTCTCCCATGAAAATTCCCCTGATGGCCACATTGCTGGCAAAGTAGAGCTGGATTCATATTATCAGTAATTGTTTATTTTGTGAGGCGGATCGATAGAAAGGCAGGTTTATTTGTAACATGATCCTTAAGAACTAGTTCTTGTCATCATTTCCCCCTCTCCCTCTGCACATAAAGTTTCAGATTTCTTCTCTGACACTTCTCTCTGCAGTCTTCATATCATCAGTCTCTGGTCTATCATGTTTCTCACAAACATTTTTATTCATTTCCTGAGTAGTGGGCATCAGGAATGGTGCTAGTTGTTGGAGATTAATGTCCTCAGGAAGCCAACGAGTTTGGTCTCAGGTGTTTAAAAGGCCTTGTAGATTTAGGACTCCATGAAAATAGGGGGAAGGGGGCAAAGAAGATAAAGATGTGAACACCTCTAGTATCTAATTACTTTTCTTAACTTAAAAAAATTTTCTTTCTTTCTTTTTTCCATGAGAAAGAGAGAGAGAAAGAGAGAGACACCCCCCAACGGGGTCTTCAGTGCTACAATCCATCCCTAGCTTCATCCAACTAGGATCATGGGCATGTGTAAGCCTGGTGTGTCAGGCAGGCCTCCAGACCAGAACATCTGCATGGTGGTCAGCTTTGCAGAATACTGAGTAGCCATTGGGCAACCTTTAGTATCTGCTTCCTTTAGTATCTGCAGTTACTTTATTTATGTGGTCTCACTTTATCTTTTTTTTTTTTTCATTGCCAGAGGCTACATGCACTCACTAGAGAGAGACAGCGAGACAGAGAAAAGGTACCCCTCAATGGGGCACGGTCACAGTACAATCCCTTCTGCATTTCTTCATCCCATCAAGATTGTGGGTGGCCATGCACACACATGCTTTTCAAGCTGCCAGGGTTGGGATTCAAACCATGGAAGGCCTTGTGGGATCCAGCTCCCTTAACCATAAAGCTATGAGGGTTGGCCCTCATTTTACTCTTTTGACATGGTGATGATAATAGTAATTTCAAAATGTTTATTAATTGTTGGGCTCTATATTATATTTAATACACACTAACTTAATTGTATGATTGCCTTATAAAAGATTCCTTATAACCTCCCAATTTTGCAAGTGAGGACAGTGAAGCATGGGGGTATAAAGTACCTTGCTCAGAGTGACATGTCTGAGTCTGTTGGGTTGAGCTTTAAGCCGTGCAGGCTACTGATTCTAGAACCCATGATTTCAGCTACTGGACTTTCCAGATCTTGGAGGCAAGCACAGAAAGAAATTCCTTTTGAGAGGTACAGAAATTGAGGCTTAGACAAAATAAGGAACTTGCTCAAGACAAGTAGTAAAATGTACTTGCATCTTTGTCTGACTTCAACTAGGTGGTGCAAAACCCTCTCTCAATGCTCAAATTCAGATGATCTTAGCATTATGAACTAGAAATAGCCTCAAAAATTAGGCAATCCAATCATCCTTCATTTTATAGATAATCTGTAATCCCTAAAACCTGAAAACGATCCCGAGCAGGCTCTCTGCAGCAAAGCAACTTTAAATACAAAGGATAGTGATAGTTTGAAATGTTATTTCCATTTTTAAAAAACATGAGGAATGTAATTCTTGATGGCAACACAGCTCTTGACAGTAATTCAATTGCCTCATTGTTTCTTTGCAGCAAGAAGATAACTTGGGAAAGGATTCTATAGACACTGAGACCATTGTAGGGAACGGCGGGACCCAGAGGTTTTCATGAGAGTGAAAATGCCCATAGGAGATCAAAGCAAATTGTCTTCAGAGAGGCGTCCAGTAGGCCATCCTCTGAAAAGTGACCCACTGTTCTGCACAGCTCTCTGAAATGCTGAATTGGAGCCAGCTGGTGTCTGAAATATACCTTGTGTGTCACCTTCTGGTCTCTGTTTGAAAGCCAACTGCATGTGATTAAGGGTAACAGATACAGACCTTGTGCTAAGATCAGGATGTAACTTGTTGAATGAATAGCAATTGACTTGAAAATTGGATGAATGGATTGAGTTTCTTCTTTCTCTCTTTTTCTTAATAGAGTAAGTTGAACTCCTCTGAGCCCAGTCAACTTCATGTTTTTGAGAAAGATATTCTTGAAGTATAAAACTTCAGGGCTGCTAATTGGGATCTGAGTGGGATGAAAGTTTTAACATTGTGTGCATCATCTCACTGGGATGGCAAAAAAAAAAAAAAATGGCTCCAAAGGAGGGCATATTTTGGTGACTGCGAATTTCCTTCATAGCAGCCAGATAATGCAGTTTTGTTTGCTTGTTGTTTTTTTGGTTGTTTTTGTACACAAATTTGCCTGCACAATGGAATCTTCTGGAGAAGTTAAAAAAAAAATACTGGTGCCACTGACTCTACCCAACAGATTTTAGTTTAATTAGTATGTTGTGTGACCTGACCATTTTTTTTTAAGTCTCTGAGGCAATTTTAATGAGCAGCAAGTTTGAGAACCAGTGGGAACCATAGTTGGCCCCCACACTCGGATGAGATGGCAGCTGCAGACATGTTTTACACCCCTGTGTTTGCTGAATATAAACATCCCAGTGCAAACTCTTGCACCCAAGCACTCTGGGCTGTGTGTAGACAATCTTTGGAAAAGTTCAAACTTGTAAACTGATAATACACATAATTCCATGGGCTCCATATGGTTCCTGTTATCTTGAGGGGAACTATACACATTTGCCTTGCCCCAGGATGGGAAGATAAATAACAGATGTGGATAATTTTTTTATCATACTTGTATTGAACAATAATAGAAAAATAAGAAATAAAAGCAACAGAGAGAAGTAAGACTCATAAAAAACAAGCTCGAATCAATTATTGCAGGCTATGTCTTTGCATTTTCTAACCCGATGATTCAATAGATCAGAGATAACTGTCATACTATTCCCAATTTCTAATGAAAAGTATCTCTAGAATGACAAAAAAAAAAAGTATTAACATTTTGATATTGATAGAGCAAACGTTGTCAATTTGTTCATAAGGGTGTTAATGACTAACATTTATAGATGTCTTACTATGTGCCAGGCACTGTTTTAAGCAGTGCACATGAATTAATGTGTTCAATTCTTATTAATATCCTGAGATAAATGCTATTATTTATTTATTTCATCTTTGACAATTAAATAGAGAATATTGCCATCTATATCATTTTCAATATATCAGAGACAACTGTCCCATAATTCCCAATTTCGAATGAAGAGTATCTCTAGAGTGACAGGAAATAGTACTAAAATTTTGGTGCTGATAGAATGAACGTTGTCAATTTGTTGATAATAGTGATAATGACCCATCTACAGATAGCTTACTATATGCCAGGCACTGTTTAAGCAGTACACATGGATTAATGTGTTTAATTCTCATTAAAATCCCAAGATAAATGCTATTATTTAATTATGTCGTTTTGACCATTAAATCAAGGATATTGCCATGTACATCATTTTTAATAGAGAATTGTATAGTCTTAAGTCCGCAAAATATTTCCTTTGCCCTTCCCATCTGCCCTTTACTATATCAATGATAACGCTATTACATTTTTGAAGTTAACTTATTTCTTCTATGAGTGAGAGAAAGATGAAGAGAGAGACTGAGAAAGAGAGAGAGCACCCCCAACAGAGTCTTGATTGCACAATCCCCTCCCAGCCTCAGCCAATCCCAGATCATGGGCACAGGCATGCATGGCTGGTGTACCCAGGAAAATCTCCCAACATGAACCCAGAACCTTCCCATGTGGATCCGCTTTACAGAGCATTGCATTTTACCATGGCACCATTGTTTGGCCCCAATATTACTGTTATTTCTGTTTTACAGATAAAAGAACTAAGACCCAGATTTAGGTACTTTGCTCAAGGTGGCACACTGCTCTGGGGGACTGCCATGAATTGACACTGAACAGTGCAATTTCAGATCCAATGCAAAGGTATCCTAGAGGTGCCAGTGACGAGCTGGTACAAGCTCTTCACAGGAGGAAGACAGGTCGCTTCTACGAGGTGAAGCGGGAAACGGAGCTGGAAGAATTCAATGGGAGAATGGTTACCAAGATTTAGGATGACTGGGACATAAAAATGATAATAATAACAAAAATACCACTATTGAATTATGTGTTAGGCACTGGGTGGTATTAGGGTTTATTCCTATCTCCTGTACTTTTTGGCAGTGGAATCTTTCACTTTTAAAGTTCTGCCTAAGAAGTCAACATAGTTGTCTTTGACTAGACTCTCTAAGGAATTTTTTTAATTGCTTACCAGAGAGAGAGAGAGAGAAAGCACCTTCCAATGGGGTATAGACACACCACAATATTTTCTCCTCCATTTCTCCATCCTGTTGGGATTTGGGGCATGCATGCACACATGCCTGGTGTATTTCTCAAGGCACTAGTGCCAGGATCTAACAGCAATTGGCCGTGTGGGATCCATCTTCCTTAACCTGTAGGCTATGGGCCAGCCTAGAACTTTTTAAAAAGATAGATATCTAGCTTATTTGAAAAAGAGTTTTACTATGAAATATGTATGTATGCATGTAGGTGTCTGTATACTCTTTAATAGTTATTAAGCACCCATAAATTCATTGTTAGTGTGTTGGCTCCAGAGGTGGTAAATTTATGGCTGCAGTCTAAATCCAGCCCACTGACTGTTTTTGCAAATAAAGTTTTGGTAGGTTGCACCCATGACCATTTATTTACGCATTGTCCATGATGTTTTCTTCTTGCAGTGGTTGGAAAAATGCAACAGAGGCCATAAGGACTGCAAAGCTGGAAATATGTACTTTCTGGCCCTTTATATAACAGAAAACACTTGCCAGCTCCTGCCTTAGATCCCTCTACTCTTTTTTAAATGGAATTATTCATTTAATTTCATTTCTTATTATTAACTTTTAAATTTTATGAGAGAGAGAGAGAAAGTGAGAAAGCAAGCTGCCAGGTCTGGGCTCGAACCATGGTGGGCCATGTGGGAATCCAACACCTTAACTACCATGCCACCTGCTGGGCCCAGTTAAGAGGCCTCTTAACTGTTGATGTATGGTATAGTCTATTAATGAGATGATCTCGATTTATTTCATTTATTATTATTTTTTTGAGAGGTTTTTGCTATAGGACGTGGGCGCTCGCCAGACAGACAGAGAGAGACAGAGAGATAGAAAGTGAGAAATCACACCCCAGGGGGGATGGCCACACCGCAATCCCTTCTCTTCCATTCTCCTCTCGGGATCTTGGGCATGTACGCACACGCGCCCGGCGTGAGTTTAAGCCACCGGGTCCGGGACGCGAACCGTGGTTGACTACATGGGAGTCCAGCGACATAGCCATTACGCTAACTGCTGGTCCCGCATTTATTATTGATAGACATTTGTGTTTCTAGATTTTTGCCATTTTGAATAAAGCTATTCTTAGCATGACTTTTAGTATACATATACGAGAAAGTCTCTGGTATATAAACTTAGTGGAATTTCTGGATCATAGGGTGTGTGTATATTCATATCAGAATCACTTTGAACCATTTTCAAAGTGGTGGAGTCAAGTTACATTCCCATCCTCACGCTATGAGTGCTCTTCTTGCGCTATATCCTTGTTAGCACTTATTATTATCTGACTTCTTAAATGTTAGCCCGTCTGGAATTTGAGAAATGGTACCTCATACGATTTTAGAACTCATGTTTCTTAGTAAGGAGATCAGGCAATTTATTTATAAGCTTTCCGTGTTTCCTTTTCTGTGAAATGTCTGTTAACATATTTTTGTATTTTTTCCTATTACTGATTTATATAAATTCATTATATAGTCTGGAAATAAGATTTTTGTTAGAAATCTGTATGAGGCATATCTTCTCTATTTTTTATTTTTCTTGCCATTTCCTTTTGGTTACTGCTATGATTTAAATGTGTCCCCCAGAAACACGCATTCTGGAATTTGATGAGCCATTGTAATGATGTTGAGATTTCAATCTGACTATAGTATTAAAAGGGGGGCCTTTACGGGGCCGGCAAATGGCATACGATTAAGGGCACTGGACTCCCACGTGGCTGACCATGGTTAGAGTCTTGGACCTGGCGACTTGCTTTCTCATTTTCCTTCTCTCTCTCTCAGTCTGTCTCTCTCTGGTCAAATTAAAATAAATAAATAAAGTTTAATAAAATAATTCTTTTTTTTTTTTTAAAGGTGGGGCTTTTAAATGTGCCTGGGATTGGTTGCCCTTCAGGGTGGGGACCCAGAATTGACTCCTGGTAGCTTAATTAGAAGAGTGGATAGGGGCCAGCAGGTGGTGTGATGGTTAAGGGCGCTGGACTCCCACATGGCCGACCAGGTCCTGAACCCGGCGGTTTGCTTTCTCACTTTCCCTTCTCTCTCTCTCTCTCTCTCTCTCACTCACTCACTCACTGTCCCTCTCTGGTCAGTCAAAAGAAAGAGAAAGAAAGAAAGAGGGAGAAAGAAAGAGAAAAAGAAAGTTAAATAAAATTATTATTAAAAAAAAAAGAAAGAAAGAAATGAGCGGATACATGAACAGGCATTCTCTGTTCTTGCTTTATCTTGTCAGCTCTGCCCTGCACTGCCTCACTCAAGACTCTGCAAGTCCCTCCCCCCAGCAAGAAGACCCTCACCAGATGTTGCCTCTTGACCTTGGACCTCAAAAATCTTGACCTAACTGAATCTTTATTGCTATCAATCATTCAGGAATTCAGTTATTAAGCAACAGAGAATAGATACATAGGTATTTTTGATTAACAGACTTTAAACAAATATAGAATATTTAAGGTATCAACCTTTTCATGTATGCCTTGTGAAATTTGCATTTTATTTGGGAAATCACTTTTTTTTTCCAAGAGATTTTTGCTATAGGGTGCATGTGATCTCTGGAGAGACAGAGAGACAGAAAGTGAGGAATCATCCCTAGAGGAGATGGTCATGCTTCTCACCCATTCTCCTCTTGGGATTTTGGGCATGCACACACAGGCGCCAGCGTGAGTTTCAAACCACCGTGGTCAGCCACGTGGGAGTCCAGCGATGTAACCCTTATGGTGTTGCTGGTCCTGAGGAATCACTTTCTACCTTTTTTGAAGATATTCTTCTTATTTGTCTTCCAAATAGCTCTGCCTCTCAAAGTTAACCTTTAATATACCTGAGATTGAATTTTATGTGTTTTGAGGCATATTACAATGTAATTTTTTTATATATAAATTGAAAAACTGTGTTAATGTTTAGTGAAAACCCCTTCCTTTCACGAAAATGTAATGCCAGTTCTGTCATAAATCAAATTTTCACATACGCTTTTTTCCTATAATGATACACCACTATCTTAATGATATAATTTTGAAGCAATTCCTGGTATCTAGTTAGGCAAATACTCACTCCCTTCACCCTGTTTTTCTTTGTATTCAGGAGTGTTTTGGATATTCTTGTCTATTTGTGCTTCCATATGTATTTTTCTCTCTTTCTTTTTTAAAAGCATTTTTTTAGCCATTAATTAACTTAAAGTCCATTTCTAGATGATTCTCTCTCATATACGCTTCATTTGTTTTATTTCGTAAGCAAAGCCCTCTAAGGGGAGGAGGTGTCAACTAGTCCTCAGACTCTGATCCATTTTCATCTTGATTAATCTGGAAGTAATGAAGTTTGAAAGTCTCCTTGTCAGATGCAACTACAGAAGCCAATCATAAAGATTGTTCTTTTTTTAAGGTATTGCTTTCTTTTATTTTTTTTTTTAAAGGTTTTTGCCATCGGGCACGGGCACTTGTCTAAGACAGAGAAAGACTGAGAGGGAAAGTGAGAAATAATCCCAGGGAGGGATGGCCATGACGCAGTTCCTTCTCCTTCATTCTCCTCTTGGGATTTTGGTCATGCACACATGTGTGTATGGCGTAATTTTCAAGTCACCAGGTCCAGGACTCCAACCATAGTCAGCCATGTGGGCATCCAGCAGCAAAACCACTATGGCGTCTTCTGGATCCTCTTAAAGTATTTCTTAGTGAAGTATTCTGAATAACTTTTAGAGAACTGTTTCTCAAAAACAACTGTGATTTTATTCTTGAAGTGCTTAATGTAAACATTTCTGGGGTTGCAGTCTTCCCATTGACTTATCCTATAGAAACTGCTCAAAATTTCCAGGGTCAAAACTCCATCTTCTACTATATGAATAAGGTCCAAATTAAACTTCCAGGCTGTCATCTTAGGCTTCTCATCTTTCTGCGGTGCCATGTTGGGAGCTGTCATACGATCAGAAAGCACACATGTATTTTTCAATTAATTTGTCATATACATAAAAAAGACAATTTAAAAAATATTTATATAGGGCACGTGTGCTCACCAGAAAGAAACAGAGGGAGAGAAAGACAGAGAGAGGGAAAGTGAGAAAACATCCCTCCCATGGGGGATGACCATGCCACAATTCCTTCTCTTCCATTCTTCTCTCAAATTTTGGGCACACATGCTTGCATACCCCCTGTGTTTTTCAAGTGGCCAGGTCTGAGACTCCAACCGCACAGTAGGCCATGTGGGATCCAGCTGTCTAACCTGTTTTGATCCTTAGGTCAATTCTGTTAATTTGTCATCTATTCTTGTACTAGGTCTTCCAGTCTATGATATGTATTTTCACTACTTTACAACTTCTTTCAATAATGTTTCATAACTATCTCCATAAAGATCTTACCTATTTTTTTAGATTTATTTGTAGATATTTGACATTTTTGATGTTGCTGTAAATTATACCTTTAAAAATTATTATTTTATTTAACCTATTTATTTATTTATTTTAATTTGACCAGAGAGGGATAGAGTGAGAGAGAAAGAAAGAGAGAGAGGGAAAGTGAGAAAGCCGGCCACCAGGTCCAGATCTCAAACCATGATTGGCTAAGTGGGAGTCCAGCACTCGTAGCCACCACACCACTTGCTGGCCCCAGTAAATTATACTTTTTTAAAAGTATATTTTCTGACTATTTTGCGTACATGGAAATTTAATGGCTTTTTTAAAAATATAGATTTGTATTTAGCAACTTTGTGCTCAATACAACTCTCTTATGCTATCTAAGAGGTTACCTAGCAATTCTATTGATTTTTAATGCAATCATATCATATCTCACCATAGTGAACATTTATTTCTTCCTTCACTATTTTTTAGAAATAATTATTTATTGGAACCAGCAGTTAGCGTAATGGCTATGTCACTGGACTACCATGTAGTCGACCGTGGTTCACGTCCCAGATCTAGTGGCTTAAAACTCATGCTGGGCGCATGTGCGTGTGTGCCCAATATCCTGAGAGGAGAATGGAGAAGAAGGAATTGGAGCATGGCCATCCCCCCTGGGGGGTTATTTCTCGCTTTCTGTCTCTCTATCTCTCTGTCTGGCAAGTGCACACACCTGAAAGCAAAAAAAAATAATAATAATAAAAAAACCTCTCCAAAAAAAAGAGAATTATTTATTTACTTAATTTTATTTATTATTTTTTAATTTGACCAGAGAGACAGAGAGGGATCATGAGAAAGCAAGCCACTAGGTCCAGGACTCAAACCGTGGTTGGCCATGTGGGAGTCTAGCTCCTTAAACACCATGCCACCTGCCAGCGTCCCCTTCACTGATTTTACAGATTTTATTTCTTTTCTTTGCCTTGCTGCAGTTTTCTTCTTCTCCTTCTTCTTATTTTTCTTCTTCTTCTTCTCTTTTCTTCTTCTTTTAACTAGAAGATGCATGCACTCACCAGAAAGAGAGGAAGAAGAGTAAACAATCTCCTGCCCTATGAAGAATAGTCACACCTCAATCCCTTCTCCTCCATCTTCCTCCTCTCAGAATTTTGGGCATGAACACACACATACACACAATATGTGTTCTTCAAGCCATCAGGTCCAAGACTTGTACTGTGTGATCAGCCATGTGAGATCCAGTTCCCTTACTCACCAGGTCTGCCTTACCGCACTCTTCAAGATATTAATTATTTGCAGTACTCTTGTCTTCTGTCTTTGATCTTGCTTTAGTCTTTCATAATAGACTATATTTGTTCTAAGTATTCTGTAGGTATACTTTATAAAACTAAGAAATTTGCCTCTAGTTCTAGTTTAAGATATTTGATTGTAAATTTACAATATTGCATCTCTACTGAAATGATATGGTTTTTCTTTTTTTTTTTTTTTTTTAGAGATTTTCACTGTAGGGCGCGTGCGCTCGCCAGACAGAGAGAGACATAGAGACAGAAAGCGAGAAACCACCCCCCAGGGGGGATGGTCACGCCGCAATCCCTTCTCCTCCATTCTCCTCTCGGGATCTTGGGCACGCACGCACACGCGCCCGGTGTGAGTTTTTTAAGCCACCGGGTCCGGGACACGAACCACGGTCCACTACGTGGGAGTCCAGCGACATAGCCATTACGCTAACTGCTGGTTCCCTGGTTTTTCTTCTAACTTGTTACAAAGATTACTTTGATATTACAAAACAGGTTCATTAAGATATAATTTACATACAATAAAATTCAGCCTTTTAAAGTAGACAATCCAATGAATTTTGGTTAATATATTTGGTGCAAAAGTAATTGCAGTTTTAAATAGTTGAAATTTGCTGTTGGATATTGTATACATTCTTAAATAAATATGGTTATGTTATACATAATTTCAATGTGCATTTCTTGCTTTTTTTGGCTAAGGATTTATTACTTTCTCTTTATTTTATGTGTATTTTAGACTATGGATATGATGTTAAACAAAAGGCAAATTCAAGTGATTCTTTTATTTGAGTTCAAAATGGATTGTAAAGAAGCAGAGACAACTCACAATATCAATGATGCACTGGCCCAGGAACTGCTAGTGAATATGCAGTGCAGTGGTGGCTCAAGAAGTTTTGCCAAGAAAGCAAGAGCCTTGAAGATGAGGAGCCTAGTGACCAGCCACTGGAAGTTGACAACGACGAACTGAAAGCCATCATCAAAGCTTATCCTTTACAATTGCTCAAGAAATTGCCAAAGAACTCAATGCTGGCCATTGGCATCTATGGTTGTTTGAAATTTGAAGCAAATTGGAAAGGCAAAAATGCTCACTCAGTGTGAGACTCAGGAGATGACTGAAAAAAAAAAATGTTTTGAAGTGTTGTCTTCTCTTTTTCTGCTCAACAATGAACCATTTCTCAATCAGATTGTGACGTGCAATAAAAAGTGGACTTTATACAACAGCTGGAGATGACCAGCACAGTGGTGGTACTGAGAAGTTCCAAAGCACTTCCCAAAGCCAAACTTGCACCAGAAAAGGTCATGGTCACTGGTGGGGTCTGGTCCCCTTCAGCTTTCTGGATCCTTGCAGAACCATTGCATCTGAGAAGTGTGATCAGCAAAGCAATGAGTTACACCAACAACTGCAATGCCTGTAGCCAGCACTGGTCAACAGAAAGGGCACAATTCTTCTCCATGACAATGTCTAACCACAAGTCACACAACCAATGCTTCGAACGTTGAATGAATTGAAATTATGAAGTTTTGCCTCACCTGCCACATTCACCTGATCTTCACCAACCGACTACCACTTCTTCAAGCATGTCCACAGCCTTTTGCAGGGTAAACACTTCCACAACCAGCAGAATACAGAAGGTGCTTTCCAAAATTTTCTTGAATCCAAAGCACGGGTTTTTACACTGCAGGAAAAAACAGATGTGTTTCTCATTGGCAAAAATGTGTTGACTGTAATAGTATTTCGATTAATAAAGATGTATTTGAGGCTAGTTATAATGATTTAAAATTTATGGTCTAAAACTGTAATTGCTTTTGCACCAACCTAATATATGTAAACAACTCAACAAATGAGTTGTAGAATCTTTCTATCACCATAAAAAGTTTCCTTATGCCCCTTTGCAGTCAGCACTCATTCTCACACTGGCCTCAGTAAATCACTGATCTGGTTTCTGTTCTATAGTTTTTCCTTTACTTTGATTTGTTTGAGTGTTAAGCCATCCTTGTATTTCTGAGTTAACATGATGTCATTGGTAAGTATTATTAATGGATTTAATGTGATTGGTCCATAATTTTGCTTTCTTGTGTTGAATTTGCCAGATTTGTCCAAGAATTTTGACAATGCTCATAAAATGAGTTGGAGAAAGTTTTCTCTTTCTATAATTTATGTATTATTGAAATTAGTTGTTCCCTGGACATTTGGCTAATTTAATTATAAAACCGTTTAACTTAAGACACTTTTGAAGGAAGATTTTAGACCACTGATTCAATTTCTTTAAATAGTTATTCTATTTCTGTACTTAATTTTTCCTAGAGCTTTTTCATTTACATTTTCAAATTTGGTTTAAGATAGTTCTAATCGGGAACCAGCAGTTAGTGTAATGGCTATGTCGCTGGACTCCCACGTAGTCGACTGCGGTTCGTGTCCTGGACCCGGTGGCTTAAAACTCACGCCGGGCGCGTGTGCGTGCGTGCCCAAGATCCCGAGAGGAGAATGGAGGAGAAGGGATTGCGGTGTGACCATCCCCCCTGGGGGGTGATTTCTCACTTTCTGTCTCTATGTCTCTCTCTGTCTGTCTGGCGAGCGCACGCGCCCTACAGTGAAAATCTCTCTCTCAAAAAAAAAGAAGGTTTAATATTCATCAAACAATAAATGTTATACATCATATAAACAGAAGAAAAGATTAAAAAATAATATGACTATATCAATTGACACAGAAAAAAACGTAATTTTTTTTCTGATTAAGACTGATAATATAAAGGATCAGAAGACCCATTTCAGGTTTTTTTGTTTTAGTGGTTTTTTTTTTTTCTCTTTAAACAGAGATATTTTTGGTATAGGATGCATGTGCCCACCAGAGACAGAAACTCAGAAAGTGAGAAATCATCCCTCAGGGGGAGTGACCATGCCATGATCCCTTCTACTCCATTCTCTTCTCAGGATTTTGGGCATGCATGCACACATGCCCAGTATGAGCTTCAAGTTATCAGGTCCAGGACTCGAACCTCCATCATCTACATGGAAGAAAAGCATCATAAACATTATGCTATCTGCTATACCCACAGCTAACATCATACTAAATGGTCACAAAGTGTGCTTCTCTGGGTGGAGCAGGCTGGCGCTTTAGTCGAACCCAGGTACCTTTCTCTTTGGCTTCTTTCTTTTTCTGATCATTTTCCTTCACATGTTTTAGGAAGCTATCTCTGCTCTTAGAATGTTTAATATGCTCAATATGCACATTGATTCTCTTGGCAAGAATCTCGCCCTTAACTTGTTTATTCAAAACAATGCCAACAGCATGCTGGGTGACATTGTAGACTCTTCCAGTTTTGCCATGGTAACATGTGTGGGACATTCCTTTTTGAACAGTACCTATTCCCTTAATGTCTACAATATCACCTTTCTTGTAGATTCGCATGTATGTTGCCAAAGGAACAACTCCATGTTTTCTAAAAGGCCTAGAGAACGTATATTGGGTGCCTCTCCTCTTTCTCCTTGTGTTCGTCATTTTGGTTAATTACTGGAAGATGGCAGTTCCAGCCAAAAGGACAAAAACAAGATAGTTCTAATAATCCCTCATTATTTAAATGTCACCAAAGCTTGAAGATATTTTCTCCTTTTATCTTTTTTCCCCTCAGATATCTTTGTTATTTGTTTTTAATTTAATTCTATTGTGGACAGAAATAATACTTGGTATGACTTCTATCCTTTTATGTATGTCGAGATTTGTTTTACGGCTCAGAGTATGGTCTACCTTTGTAATCATTCCCTGTATATTTAAAAAGAATGTCTTTTTTGCTATCATTGATGTTCTGTAAACATCATTTCGGTTAAGTTAGTGGACAGTTTTGATCAAGTCTTGTGATAAGATTCTTCTGAATACTTTACCCAATGCTAGTAGATTTCCTGTCTACTCAATCCATCAACTAGTGAAAGAGAAAAATTGCCATCTGGCAGTTTGAGAATCATGCCAGGTGAGGGACCAGCAGATGGCATATAGTAGACTATGGTTCAAGGCTTGGACCCAGCGACTTAAAACTCACGCCAAGCATGTATGCATGCGTGCCCAAGATCCAGAGATCCAGAGAGGAAAATAGAAGAGAAGAGATTGAGGTGTGGCCATCTCCCCCGGGGTGTGGGGGGTGATTTCTCACTTTCTGTCTCTCTGGGGAGCTCATACGCTCTATAGCAAAAATCTCTCATAAAGAAAGAACATCACGCCAGATTTGTATATGTGTGTGTGTGTGTGTGTGTGTATGTGCCCAAAATCCCAACAGGAGACTGGAGGAGGAGGTATTGTGGCATGACCATCCCCCCAGGAGGGTGACTTCTCACTTTCTTTCTCTCTCTCTCTTTCTCATTGTTTTTCTCTGATAAGCACATGCACCCTATAAAAGCTTTAAAAAGAATTGCCTTTTTAAATTTTTATTAAAAATTGGGATCAGCAGTTAGCATAATGGCTATGTTGCTGGACTCCCATGTATTTGACCGCAGTTTGAGTCCTGGACCCGGTGGCTTAAAACTCACACTCGGCGTGTGTGTGTGCAGGCCCAAGATCCTATGAGGAGAATGGAGGAGAAGGAATTGTGGCGTGGCCATTTCCCCTGGGGGGTGATTTCTCGCTTTCTGTCTCTCTGTCTTTCTTTGTCTGTCTGGCGAGTGCATGATGCCCCTTAAAGCAAAAAAAAAAAAAAACTCTCAAAAAATTTATTTTATCTTTTTTGTTGAGTTATTTGTTATAAATCTGTGTTTTGCCTACTTAGTGGTTATTTCAGGCTTTGTAGTATACATCAATAACTCATCATAGTCTACCTCCTAGGATATTATATTATTTTATATATAAGGACTTTATCATAATACACTTTCATGTTCCTCTGAGTAATTGTGACATTGTAATACATTTTATTTCTGGATATGTTAAAACTCCACATGATTTTGTAATAATTTTGTTTTAACAATGATAACTGAATGAGATTTCCTAATAATAAGAAAAAAAAACTTTATCTCGTTTTACTTTCTAAATTTATTATTGTTATTTTAAAAAATTTTGATGAGAGAGAGAGAGAGAAAGAGAGAGAGAACATGAGAAAGCAAGCCATTAGGTCCAGGACTCGAATCAAGGTCAGCTATTTGGGGTCCAGCACCACAACCACCATGCCACCTGCCGGCCGCAAGAAAAAGGTTTTGTATTTATCACATAGTGATAATTTCATCACTCCTTGGTATAGATGTGTATTTTTATCTGGTATAATTTTTCTTTTGTCTGACATGCTGGTGATGATTTTTTTTTGAGATGTTGTATGTTTGAAAAACTTTTTTTTTAAAGTTTATTCAGCTGTTGAATGTTTGAAAAACTTTTTTTTTAAAGTTTATTTATTCATTCATTTATTTTTAATTGGACAGCGAGAGACACAGTGAGAGAGTGAGAGAGAAAGAGGGAAAAGTAAGCCACCAGGTCCGGGAATCGAACCGTGGTCAGCCACGTGGGAGTGTCCAGCGCCCCAACCACCATGCCACCTGCTGGTCCCAAAACTTTATTTTTTTAAAAGAATTATTTTATTTAATGTCATTTATTATTATTATTTTCCCAGTCTGACTAAAAGAGACAGAGAGAGGGAAAGTGAAAAAGCAAGCCTGTAGGTCAGGGACTTGAACCGCGGTTGGCCATGTAGATTATTTTCCAGTCTGACTAAAAGAGACAAAGAGAGAGAGGGAAAGTGAAAAAGCAAGCCTGTAGGTCAGGGACTTGAACCGCGGTTGGCCATGTAGAAGTCCAGCGCCTTTAACTACCATGCCACCTGCCAGGCCTCAAAACTTTACTTTTAAAAATATTTTTGTTAGGTATGAAATTTTAGTATAACTTCTTTTTCTTTCATTACTTTAAGGATGTTGCTCCGCTATCTACCTGTTTGCATTATTTTAATGAAAAAAAATGTTCAATTTTTTTTTTATTTTACAGATTTGGATTAATTTAATGAGATATAAGCTGTGATTTATCTTTTTATTTCTAGTGAGGTTCTTTGGAGATTCTTGAATCTGTAGGTTTATAGCTTTCTATCTGTTTGGAGAATTCTTAGTCATTACTTTCTTTTTTTTTTAATTGTCTATTTTCTCATCTCTTTTGGTGACTCAATTATAGGCCACTTGCTCTGTTCTCACACCTCCCTGATACTCTGTTGTTTTTGTTTCTTTCTCTTGGGGTTTTTTTTTTTTGGATTATTTTTTATTTAACTTTATGTATTATTATTATTATTATTTTCCAGTTTGATCTGAAAGGGACATGGGTTGGGGGAGGGGAGGGAGTGAGAAAACAAGCCACCAGTTCTGGGACTCGAACAAGTCAGCCATGTGGAAGTCCAGCTTCTTTAACCTCCACACCCCCTGCTGGTTCCCTCTCTTGTTTTATTTTGAGTCCATTTTTTCTTTCATTTTTTTTTTTTTTTACTTCTGAAAGTTTCTTTAACTATGTCTTCATACTCACTGATCTTTCCTTTGTTTAATCATTTTTTTTAAGACAGATTTATTCATTGTCATGATCAGACTATTACATTTAACAATCAACAGCATGGGTGCAAAAAAACCAAAAACCAAAAAACAAACAAACAAACAAAAACTCCCTTAAGACCCTTAGTTGGAATGCTTAATACTTTCCACAGAAAAGAAACTAAAATAACCTGTTATACAATTAGTCACAAATATAGTCCTTGTATCTTTGGCCCATACACATGAGTATCGTCTAAAACATGTCATTTTTGTAGCAGCTAGGCCATACCACCGCTGTGCTTGGCTGAGTTCACAAATCTGTTATAACCTGTAGCTTCCCTGTCACTTCTCTGGCTCTCCTCCCCTGCTAAGCCTTGTTTCCTGGTGGTTAATTAAAACCTTCTGCCATGCCATAACTACCGCTGCTGCTGGAACCGCCATAGCCACCTTGCTTTCGTGGTTTGGCAAAGTATTGGCCTCTACTGCCATAAGAGCCAGAGCTTCTGCCTCCAAAGTTTCCACCCTTCATGGGTCCAGAATTTGAAGACTGATGATTATAATTGCCAAAATCACTGTAGCTTCCACCACCTCCAAAACTGCTTCCATTATTATCAAATCCATATAGGCATCCTCACTTCCACTGTATACACCACAACCATGGCTGCCACCAAAGCCACCACGACCACTGAAGTTTCCTTCCATGACCAAAGTAGTCATCACCACCAAAACCACCGCTTTGACCACCACCGAAGTTTCCAGAACTACTTTGACCTCTTGGGCTGGAGGAAGCACTAGCTATTTCTTGTTTGGACAGGGTTCTCCTTCCTTCACAGTTGTGACCATTCACAGTATGGTATGTCTGAATGACAATCTTATCCACACACAGCATCAGGATCATCAAAGTTTACAAAAACAAAGCCCTCTTCTTGCCACTGCCTCAATTAGTCATGATTTCAATCACTTCAATTTTCCCATACTGCTCAAAATAATCTCTTAGGTGATGTTCTTCAGTGTCTTCTTTAATGCCACCAACAAAGATCTTTTTCACAGTGAAGTGGGCACCTGGTCTTTGAGAATCTTCTCTTGAGACAGCCCTCTTTGATTCCAGAGTTCTTCCATCCACCTTGTGTGGCCTTGCATTCATGGCTGCACCCACCTCCTCCACAGGGGCATGTGTGGCAAACCCAACACCCCTGGAGTGCTTCTTGGTGTTTGGATCTTGCCGTGCAGTCCATGAGCATTCCCCATTGCTCAAAATGGGTCCTCATCATTTAGAAGTTCAACCCTCCAATAAAGAGTTTCCGCAGCTATTCTGGTTCTTTGCCACTTAGACATGACATCAGTGGGAAGAGAGATTTTAAGGATGCTTGGCCGGTGGCATCCACAGGCAGAAAGGAGTAGGCTAACCAACGTTTATCTCCTTTGTTCAATCTTTTGATTGTTTGATTTTTCTCCTCACTGTGGTTCAGATTTTTCTGCTTCTTTGCATGCCTGGTAGTTTTTGATTGAATGTCAGACATTGTAAATTTTACCTTAGAGGGTGCTAAATACTTTTTAGCATTATAACAAATATTCTTTTGTAGAAAAAATTTTATTTAACTTTATTTATTTATTTATTTCAGTTTGACCAGAGAGGTACAGAGTGAGAGAGAGGGAGAGAGAAAGTGAGAAAGCAAGCTGCCGGGTCCAAGATTTGAACTGTGGTCGACCATGTGGGAGTCCAGCGCCCTTCACAGCTATACCAACTGCCGGCCTCAACATTATAACAAACATTCTTAAGTTTTTTGTTTTATTTTTCCCTAGGGTGTCACTGTGTTACATCAAGACAGTTTGATCCTTTTTGGTCTTGATTTTAAGATTTGTTGGATGGGAGCAGAGCAGTGTTTAGTGCTAATTATTCCCACTACTACAATAAGACTCTTTTGAAAATTCTATCCAATGTTAGGTGAAGTATGATGTTTTCCAGTCTGGTGATGGAAATAGACTTCATAACCAACCTGGCCTGAGTGCCAGACACTGTTATCTCTGAGTCTTGTGAATTTCTATCCACAACATTGGCTTTTACGTTTGGACACTGATTGCTACTTTATTGAACATACATGAAAGGAAACCTGTACAGGTCACTGAGGTCTCTTCATGGAGCTAACTTCTCTTGAATGTTGCCCAGTAAATTCCAGCTACCTTGGTCTTTCCAGATTTTTAACTTTGGTTTCTCAACGCGGTTGCTTTACTGTGCTTTTCAACCCCGTGGTGTGGCCGAAAGCCTTTTGCAAGGCAGAAATATGGAACAATGCTAGGCCTTACATAATTTTCCCCCTTGGCTCTCAAATAGCCATTGCCTTTTGTTGCTGACATCCAATAAATCGAAAACATTATTTTATACATTTATTTTGGTTTTGTTTGTTTGCTCTTTCAGGTGATTGCTGTCCTGAAGTGCTGTTCCTGATATTCCATTTCGACTGGAAGTTGAAGACAAGTTGTATGGTTTTTTTAAAACAAATTTTTTTGTGTGTGTGTTCAATTTTACTAGAAGTTCATCAATTTTGTTAGTCTTTTTAAACATAGCTCACAATTAGCTTTCTCACGTCACTTTATAGGATATCTATGTATTCATTAATTGCTCATTGTGTATTTGAGACCAATAAACATGAAAACTTTCTATACTCATCACTCTAAGTCCCAAAAGACTTACTGTAGCTGAGGTACTCACTTGGCAAGGGACCATGGGATGGCAAGGCATTCACAGTGGAATCAGGTCATGGTCATTCACAAGGAAACCGAGTCCAGGGTTGGACCCAGCTTAGACTAAGATTAGGAGTTAGTGTTTACCCCGAAAGGATAACAAACCCTACACCCTACTGTGTCCTATGCCAGAGGAGACACACAGATGACAGTTGCTCAGGGAATTTTGAAGTTGGAGAACTGGACCATGAGAAGCCAGGGTAATCAAAAAAGTCTTCTTGATGAGGGCAGAAATAGCTTGAAATTGTGGACCTGGATAGATTCTTTGTTAACTAAATATAAGAGTTATTTAGGCATAACAGTCCCTGTTCCCACTGGCATAAGCATTTGATATCTCCTCCCCCAATATTCTCTGCTCTTTCTTACAAATCTTTAATAGACAGCATTCCCAGCTCCACCCCCACCCCACCCCCCACACCAATACTGCTCCCTCACACAGATATTGAGGCATCACTGTTTGTATTCTCAGAGCCTAACACACTGCCTCGGAGAAAGGCTGCAGTATCATTCTTTTCCTACACAGATGAGAGTCCAGGCTTCATCTCTTGGTCTGAGAACACTACCGAAAGTTTTTGAGCACAGACCACAGAACTCTGCTATTAAATCAAACTGATCAAATCACACATCATGAAACCTGTTCCCATTGGTAGGGAGCTGTGTTTGTTTCATTCCTGTTCATGGCGAAAGCACTAGATCAACCACGGGTGCTGCCTCGTGCGGTGGGAGGCACTGTGATGAAAAGGGCCACCTTCCTGGAGCTCAGGGCCTGGTGGGGCAGCTTTACAAACCAAAACCTTTTTCAATGACCTGCTTTCACTGAATCCGCAGGAATATCCTGCTAATGTATTCAATATGGGGGCCTGTCTTCTGAGATTCATCAGACAGAAGCACTGTGTCTGACAAGACCCTCAAAATACTATGCCTGGGATCAGCAGTTGGCGTAATGGCTATGTCACTGGACTCTCATGTAGTTGACCAGGGTTCGAGTCCCGGACCCGGTGGCTTAAACTCATGCCAGGTATGTGTGCATGTGTGCCCAAAATCCCGAGAGGAGAATGGAGGAGATGGGATTGCTGTGTGGCCATCCCCCTGTGGGGTGATTTCTCGCTTTCTCTCTGTCTCTCTTTGTCTTTCTGGAGAGCGCACGTGCCCTATAGCAAAAACTCTCAAAAAAAAAAAAAAATGCGGTTCTCATTGGTGCCATATCTCTCTTGATGTCCTGCAACAACAACTGGGAAAGACTACTTTGTTCAGCCTTGATAAATCTCTCTGTACTTAAATTAGCAGAATTTGAATGAGAGAAGCAGCAAGGCCAATGCTAGGAGTAGAAACGAAAAGGGCCAGCTTCATGGCCTGAGGGTTAGGGAAGCCAGATCCTAAATGGCTGATGGCAGTTCTAGTTCTGGCCCCAGTGGCTTGAAAACCATACCCGGTGCATACGCATGAGTGCCCAAGCCTCCCATAGGATGGAGAAGTGGAGAAGGGTTTGTGGCATGAGCATGCCCTATCTGGGGTGCTTTCTTCTTCTTCCTGCCTCTTTC
>NW_006159436.1:1404114-1424627 GCF_000334495.1 Tupaia belangeri chinensis | reverse complement strand
CTTTCCCTTTGTTTCTCTCTGGCAAGGGCATGCATCCTCTGGTAATAAAAAGAAGGGAAAGAAAGTGTTGGTCTATTGCTTTCTTTGTGATCTCCTACTAATTTAATTGTATTTTGAGGTAAGTAAAATACGACAAAATAATTTCTAAGGAAATCACAGTTCTTTGTTAAATTGCATGCTTTGTTATTTATTATTTATCATATAGCACATATTTTCTTATACAATAGATGACATTTATTAAATGCTTACTCTGTAACAAGAACTGTGCTATGTGTTTGTGTATATTGTCTCACTGAAGACTTGGAACAGCCTCAGAACATAAGCATGATCATCTTTATTTCGCAGACAAGGAAATTAATGCTTAAAATCACTACAGAATCAGGTACTGTGGATGGAACAGAGCCAGGATTTGAATGAGGGAAGTCAGGCTCCATTCCGGCAGGCTGTGCTCTGCTCCCTGCGTGACCGCCATATGTGAACTGCAGGCATAGATGCCGTCAGCCAGAGAGACCACCTGTGTTTGCAGCCATCTTACTTGAAGGTAAAGCCAATCACCACCGCAATAGGGTTGTTAAGAGAAAAAAAAAAAAGAAAAAAACAGATTAATAGAAAGACACGTTTCCCTATAGCATGTAGTCATAGGCACTGTGAACAATTATGTCTATTTTCTCAGTAAATAAATAGAAACTTGACCATTATTTATTGGGACCATATAAACAATGCTCTGTGTGTGTGTGTGTGTATCTCCATAAATTAAGTATTGTCTTGACTAACTTCTTATACATTTATAACAATGTTTCAACGATTTAAAAGAGATAAAATTTTAAAGATAGCATTATAATAATCAATAATTTATAGCTCTCTCTATATAAACATATATGTATAAATTATATACACATCTACACATAAACATGCAAATACACATATGCACACATTTATACACATATATGTGCTTGTGCATATATGAAACGGTCTTCAAAAGTTAATGGAAAGTGGGAACCAGCAGTTAGCGTAATGGCTATGTCGCTGGACTCCCACATAGTTGACCGTGGTTCGCATCCCGGACCCGGTGGCTTAAAACTCACGCCGGGCGCGTGTGCGTGCATGCCCAAGATCCCAAGAGGAGAAGGGACTGCGGCGTGACCACCCCCCCTGGGGGGTGATTTCTCGCTTTCTGTCTCTATGTCTGTCTCTGTCTGTCTGGCGAGCACACGCGCCCTATAGCGAAAACCTCTCAAAAAAAAAAAAAGGTTAATGGAAAGTGCATATTATAAAAAACTATGCATGGATTTCAGTATTTTTGCACTAGAATAAATTTATTCGTTAATTCCATGTTTCCACGAATTTGTTGAGGTACCCTTGTGTGTATATTCCCATTCACAAGGTGGAGTTCCTTTTGTGCTGTTTCATGGCTTCGTACGTGTCTGCTCTTGATAGGGGAGGGTCTCAGTTAGAAGAGGTCCTTCATCACCCTTCCTTCCCTCTCACCCGGAGCAAGTGGAATCTCTTCTCTGAGCACATTGCTAGTATCTCTAAAACACATCTCTTTTCATGCTGGGATATATGAAAAGTCTGTTGTGTGTACATATCTCCTGCCCTTTCTGGAATTAAAGAAGGCCCAAGGGACCTTTGTTGGGTGTTCTCAAGGCCACCTGAACATGGCAGGTGCTTAGAAGATAAGTCCATGTATGTCTGGATGTTCTTTCAAAGTGAAGTCTCTTCTGGTAAGTAAGAACCAGTTTTTGCCCAGTATTGGTTTTTCTTTTAGATGGCATCTTTTTGAAAAGTTTATTTATTTTGTAAAAGAGATAGACACACCCTCAACAGAGGGTTATACCATGATGCCACCGATCAGCCTTCCTGGCCAGGCAGGATCACACGCATGCGTACCCTGTGTACACCTGTTGATGGGGAAATCGAACCTGCAGCCTTTCAGATGAACCTGGCATTGCTTGAGCAGTGTGCTGCTGCTTCTGCTATGCCCCTGGTCTCAGGTGGAGTCTTTTACTGACACATCTCAAGCTTTAGGTGATGACGAGTAAGTGTGGAAATGGGTCTGTTCACCCCCAGTCTCTATTTTGTGCAAATTTCCGTTTGTTTTTAGGCAAGTTGGTGTACTATGTGACTCTCCCTCAGAGAGAGAAGCTGATGGAGCAGGAAGAACAGCATTTTGCAGTTCACAGAAACAGAGGTAGATTAGCCTGGTGCCCACATGCCCTGTGAGCACTGGATGCTGGCCAGGGTTCAGGTCTCAATTAAGCAGATTAGGCCAGGGAAAGCACAAATGCAAACCTAGGCAAATTACCAAAACGTGCTGTTATTCCAGCATTCCAGAGCACCGGATTTCTGGATATAAACTGTCCTCCAAAATATTAAGGGAGAGGCAGAGAACAAATCCCTGGCCAGCTCCAAGTTCAGTTGCCTTCAAAGATACAGGCCCCTTATCTGAGGGCGTTCTATTTCATATCAGGTAGGGTGCCTCGGGCGCTCTGCATGTGTGTGCACATGTGTGTCTGCGAGCTCATAGAAGTGGGCACACGTGTGCACTGCAAATTCATCATGTCAAAGGCAGCCCTTGCTCTGCAGGCCTCGTTAGAATAACCACATCACACAATGGTTTCTTTATAAATAAACAGACAGGCGAGCTGGCCGATAAGGCTCTTAGAGGATACACCAGGCCAAATTCAATCAGCGGCCCCTGAATGCAGACAAGCGGCCTTCTATACTAGCTGGCAAGGGGGACGATATCATCTACCCTGTGCACAGGCCCCATAATTGCACCTCATTCCTGACTCCTGCGAAATAATGACCTTCTCCTCCCATGGCAGAACACATGGGGAGGAAATAGCAGATCCGAGCTAACTGGCCCCGAAATTCTAACCAGATGATGGAAAAATGTTTTGTCAAAGTAAGAGTTCTTTGAATTTTTAAGAGGCCTATGTAATCTAATAAACAGCCTTTTTAAGATACAGTCTATAATGGGACCAGCAAGACCATCCACTGTTATTTCAATATCATTCTGTAATTCTTTTGTTTTGGTGTATACAGAGAAAAATCTGAAATAAAGCACTCCTTATAAGTCCTCCCCCTTTTCTTCCTCTTCTTTATTTTTGAGTGGGGGGGGGCACAAGCATGAAAGACTTTTTCCTCCTTAAACAAAACAGTAAATGACACAACTGGAGGAAAAAGATGCCTTGCAAAACTGTATTGGGTTTTCAACTTTATTAAATAAACCAAAAAAGTCAAAGTAAAAAGAGGGGAAAACGTAATCTTAAGAGGTATATTAAGCTACTGTTGATTTGTGGTGGGGCTGGCTGTCAAGGTCCCTGAGTAACTGACTCTTTTGATTTGTTTTCTTTTTTCCCGTTTTTAAAAAAGAATTATTTACTTATTTCATTTCATTTGTTATTATTATTTATTTTTAAATTTGACGAGAGAGAGAGAGAGAGAAAGGGAAAGTGAGAAAGGAAGCTGCCAGGTCTGGGACTCAAACTGCTGACAGCCATGTGGGAGTCCAGCGCCTTAGCCACCACACCACTTGCCAGCCCCTTGTTTGTTCTCATGTTGTTCACTTTCAGCTTTTGTCCACAAGGGCAGTCACTCTGAACCCGGAAGTCTCTAAAAGCAGCAAGACTCTCCAATGGCTGACATTTTTGGCCAAGATCTTGGAGGAAGAGGACAGAAGGCTTTACCTTAAGTATTTCCCTTAGGACTTCAGAAACAACGTGATGACTGGGTTTCCATCTTTCTAAAGAATAAGCTCTACCAATGCAGAGGTTTGCAGAGCTCTACACAGTTGATCTCTTTTGGCAAATCCTCCTGCCAAGCCTCCTGACCTCTATGCTACCCAGATTCTCTGCCAGGACAAGCCTGCTGAGGACAAAGCCTCACACGTCATAGGCATCTTCTCTTAAACTCACACCACAGTTTGAGTCCCCAATCCAGTGGCTTAAAACTCTCACCAGGTGCATGTATGTGTGTGCCCAAGATCCTGAAAGGAGAATGGAGAAGCGATTGCTGTAAGGCCATCTCCCCTGGGGGAGATTTCTCACTTTCTGTCTCTGTTTCTTTCTGTCAAATAAACCCACCTTATAGCAAAAATCTCTCTTAAAAAAATAAATAAATAAAATTTATATTATTAGGCATAGGGTAGAAAAAATTGATTTGGAATTCCCAACCTTGTCCTCAACAATTTCTTTTCTTTTCTTTCTTTCTTTCTTTCTTTCTTTCTTTCTTTCTTTCTTTCTTTCTTTTTTTTTTTTTTTTTTTTTTTTTTTTGAGAGGTTTTTGCTATAGGGCACATGCATCGTTTGCCAGAAAGAGAGAGACAGAGAGACAGAAAGTGATAAATCGCCCCCCAGGGGAATGGCCACACTGCAATCTCTTCTCCTTCATTCTCCTCCACATGCCCCCGGTGTGAGTTTAAGCCACTGGGTCTGGGGCCCAAACCACAGTCAACTACATGGGAATCCAGTGACATAGCCATTGCAGTCGACTACATGGGAATCCAGTGACATAACCATAACGCCAACCGCTGGTCCCGTCCCCAGCCATTTCAAAAGAACACTTTGGATGTTGTCTGTCGCTACTGAGCAATCCTGAGCTTCCTGCAAAACCAGGAATGCATCCATCACAGACCTTGCTGTCTGTGCTCTTTGACTCCCAAGATAATTATTCCCACAAAGGAAGGAAGTCACTGACGGGAATCCCTTTAGTCTCACTGGATAGAAAGTAACTAGTACAATACTTATTACTCCTAAAATAATTGGTTGCAAGTGGTATTACTTAGAGAAACTCTACAAAGAGCAAATAGAGATTGAAACTTGAATCCTTCTCAATGACCAAGAAAGAGGATGGGCTATCAGTATTCACCAAGTGCCCCGTCTCTTCCTAGGCGCTGTGAAGTCTCCTGTCTCTCCCAGGCCATCTGGCATTCCCATTGCACTTCCATGTGGTTTTGTACTCACAGTATCAGGTCTTCGTCTATGCTCATTCACGCCAGAAATTTCACTCCAGCAGTATCTGGTACAACGTTCAGCTCTTCACATATTTCTTGAAGCGCCAAGATATCCCTGAACAACAACAGTAAAATTCTTTTTCTCTATCATTTTTCTTACTTTGGAAACTCTAGTATAAAATCAATCATCTTACATAAGTTGCCGATATATTTTATTTGTGTATTCATTTCTGGGTACAGGTTGCTGTTCACTTATCGAAAACTGGATGGTGGCTTGGAGTCACCATCCAAGAAAAGGGAAAAAAAAAGACTGAAAAGAAATGTCAAAATGCTAATGGTAGGTCAAAATTATAGGTAATTTCATGTATTTTCTTTGTACTCTTAAGTATAAATTCTCTATAATAAGCACATATTTCTTTTTTTTTTCCCTTTTCTTTTTTTTTTTTTTTGGAGAAGTTTTTGCTATAGGGCACATGTGCTCGCCAGACAGACAGAGAAAAACAGAGAGCTAGAAAGCGAGAAATCACCCCCCAGGGGGGATGGCCACGCCACAATCCCTTTTCCTCCATTTTCCTTTCGGGACCTTGGGCAGGCACACACATGCGCCCGGCGCGAGTTTAAGCCACCGGGTCTGGACTCAAACCACAGTCAACTACATGGGAGTTCAGCGACATAGCCATTATGCTAACTGCTGGTCCCAGAGCATATATTCCTCTACATCAGAAGAAAATATATTAAAATAAGAATCAGAAACCTGAATACAATAAAATACTTTTAAAGACATATGAACGCATGTATAGAAACTCTAACCAAATCAACGTTACCCAGCAATTACAAAAGGTCATTTTATTCAAATTAAAAATGTGAGCTATTATTACCTCATTTTCAGATATCCCCTAAATAGAATAGCTAAAAGGTGTTCATGGATTAGAGAGGATAGATTTTGTTTCCTCTGTGTCAGGATGGTTTTTTCTCTATCTATAACCAAGATTACATTTCCAGAATATCTACTCCATTTCTCCTGCCTTTTATTTTTCCATGATCACAAATCTCCTGTAATTATGGGAAAAAGTGGGGTTTTTTTCTTTTCTTTTTTTTTTTTCCTGGATCAGCAGCTCTGAGATCAGCCAGTTTGGAGCCAACCTGAGTATTCCCAGTTGGTGTTAATAATCTTCTCTGTAGGAACACAAGTTTTCAGGATGTTCAGCTCTGCTCTGATGGCTGAAACAGCTGGGAAATGCAGACTGGCTTTTCAGATCTGACAGCACTCGAATCCACTGTGAAATGGTTACTTAATACCTGCTTAATTTTTTTTTTTTACATCTTATTTTCTTGTGCTTAAGTAATTACCACAGTAATTATAAGCAGTCATGAATTCTTATAGTGTAATTTCAATTCTAATGAGTCAATTCATTACTTGGATAAACAAATGCCAAAGCTCAGGAGAGGGTCAGAAAATGAGATGTTGTCTTTATTTTTGAGGGGTGCTGTGTTTAAATTACACCCACTTGTACTTAAATGGTATGAATTCAGTGGGAAAGGACAGAGCATCCACCAAGCAAAGTAAGGCCTCCTGTGGAGGCCAGATGGTGATGCAGGGCTAAAACCACCTACGATAGTTCCTGGTTTAGGTCCAGAGACCTCCCCGACCTCCCTGAGCACACAGGGCACATACCTGCTCATGGCCTGGGGCTGACTGAAGCAGGGAGTGGACTGCAGCATCGAGACTCTGTTGAGACGCTGTCTCTCTCGCGTGTGCAACAAATAAGTGAGTTTTTGTTTTTCATTTTTAAGAGAGATGTTTGCTATACAGCAAGTGTGCTCACCAGAGAGACAGAGAGAGACAGAAAGAGAAAAATCACTCCCTAGGGGGAAAGGACCATGCCACAATCCCTTCTCTTTCGTTCTCCTCTCGGGATTTTGGGTACACATGCTCACACAACAGTGTGAGTTTTAAGCTACTGGGTCAGGGACCTAAGATATACTTGATTACATGAGAGTCCAGGACAAAATCATTACGCCCATCTGCTGGTCCCTAAACTTTTTTTTTTTTTTTTTTTTTTTTTTAAGAACTGGGGCCAGCGGGTGGCTTGGAAGTTAAGGGGACTGTATCCCACTTAGCTAACTCAGTAGTCTGAATCTTGGATGGGCGACTTGAAAAACACTTAGGCACATGTTTGTGCATGCACAAAGTCCCAAGTGGAAAGTGGAGGAGGAAGGACTGTGGTGTGGCAATCTCATTTTTCTCTCTCTGTTTCTCTCTGTCTCTCTCAGGTAAGCACGCCATATGGCAAAACTGGAAAAAAAAGAAAAAGAAAAAGAAAAAAAAGTCCTCTTAGGCCTCTTGCACCATGGTGATACATATTTACTTAAGAAAATATAAGATCTCCATTTCGTTTAATTTTTAGCATTAATCTGCATTTCTTTCTAGATGTCCACCAAATATGGCCTTTGTTAATGACCATTTTGTTAATCCATTCATTCTAAGCCTCTGGATTCCATACACCAGGAAACAAAATAGGAAAAACAAAAGAAAACAAAAGTCCGGTTTGGGGGAAATTAAATCCTAGTAGGTGGAGTATAGCATAATAAACAAGTGAAATATATTGTATTTTAGGTCCTGTGGAAAAAAATAGTGATAGGCGGGGAGCTCAGGCGAGAGGAGACTACGATTTTAGATAAAAGGAGTCTGAGTTCGTTTCATTGAGGAAGTAACTTTCAGAGACTCACAAAAAGAAAGCGGGGTTCTCCAGGAGAAAGGAGTTTCCCAAGCAGAAAGAATAAAAGGTGCAAGAATCCTGAGGAGGGCTTAAGGAAGGTGGGGGGCAGTCCAGGAACATCCACGCGGCTGGGAGAGCACCGAGGACCCCGTGGCAGGTGAGGTCACAGAGCAGTGGTACAGATTACACAGGGTCTCCTGCGCTATGGTTGATTGCTCACAAAATGGAGACGTTGCAGGACCTTAAACAGAGAACTGACATGAGACGACTTTAAGGGACCATTCTGGCTGTCACACCAGGTGGGAAACAAGTGCAGGGATTCTGATCTAGGTGCTTAGACCAATGAAGCAGCAGAGAAAGTGGAAGGATGTGGTCTGACTCTGGATCTGTTCTGGATCTGCCACTCTGAAGGTGGCACTCGCAGGGTTTGCTGGCAAGTCAGAGGTGAGGTGTACGAGAAAGAAAGGGGCAAAGACAAGACAGTCCAAGGGTTTTCGGATTGAGCAGCAGGAAGAGTGGGGTTGCCATCAATTGAGTTTGTATGTCTTTGTTTCTGGGAACCAGGGGTAAACTTCTCAAAGACAGAGACCAGTGCCTTGTGTTGCATAAACTTTACAGTATCCAGAAACGCAATAAAAATAATGTTTAAATAGAAAGTTGAAAGTTTCCCTCATTTATCAGCAGCCCACGCAGGAGCGCTGGCCTTCTCCATCCCTCAGGGAATCTCAAGCTTCCTTTTGAGGCTGGTCACAAAGACTCTGGTTCTTCCACTGGGATGGCAACTGAAGGCAAATGCTTCTCCACACTCACCTGTTCCCCAGAAGAATTAGCAATGACAGGCAGGGAGGTTGCTTCTTGTGTATTCTGAACATTATTGTAGCCTTTGGAATCCAAGTCGATTTAGGTACTTTCTAAGTCTAGAAGAGGGATGGAGGACAAAGGAGATCAGGTTGCGTCCTCGACTTCTCATTCTCCAGCATTATAAATGATGTAGACTTAATCTACATGACAGAAATGTTTTCAATTTTTTTTTCTTTTGCAGGAACCAGGTCAAAAATATGAGTGAGTGACACTGACTGGATACAAACAATGAGCTGTAAGTGGGGAAGACCAGCAGACCAAGGGGTTGAAGGTGATTGTGGTTAAAGTGATGGTGGTAGGTCCAATAATCAAAACACCTGAGTGAGCAATTGTAGTGCAAGAATCTGGCCCCTGGCTTGGGCTGCTGAAGCAGTGCTGCTAAGTCACTCCCCAGACCCAGCAACTTAAAACTCACGCCAGGAGCCTGTGCTTGTGAATCCAAAATCCCGAGAGAAGAATTGAAAAGGGATTGCTGGTAGCCTGGATCAGTTCAAGGCTGGAGGCCTCAGAGGCAGGGAAGCCCATGATGTAACGCTCAGCCCTAGACCGGAAGCCTGAGAATCCAGGGGGATTGCTGGTGTTACGTGGCAGAATTCAAAGGCAAACAGACCTTGAATTCTGAGTCTAAAGCAGCAAAAGAAAATCTATCCCACTTTTTCCAAAGGCACCAGTCGCTTGATTTGTTCTCTCAGGGTCCCTCATTAAGTGTACAGTATCCATCCAAATTAAGGGTAGATCTTCACTCCTGGTTTACTCAGACTCGCATGTTAATCTCTCTGGAAACACCTCACAGATATACTCAGAATAATGTTTCATCTGGTTTCTAGGTATTCCTTAGTCTAGCCATGTTGACACCCAAAAGTCACGATTGTAACCGAAAGTAACCACCCAACTATTGCTCTCTGACGTGGCCACAAATGAGGACACTTCCCTGCTCTGCCCCCTCCCACCCTCCTGGTGACCTCTAAGCTTACAGGGCTGGTCTCGTGTTAGACTGAGGAGAAAAAGAAAATAATTTTTTATTGGCTTAGGACAAATGCCTAATGAAAATATGATCATTCTCATAGCACATAGGGAGATAGCAAAGGTATTTAGGTAAACGCACCTTAAAATTTTGACTTGAACTTGAAATTCATCAGTATATGTCCGTTTTGTTACATAAGTGTAAGGAAAATCACCACAGGTTTTATATTTAACACGACTTTTTCACTAGAAGCATTCTTTGTAAACTGTTGACACTTCAAAGTTTCAAACTAAAAGTCCTAAATTGAGTTGTTTCTGTAAAAACATTCACAGTTTCATGGGAAAGCAAATCTTGGAGTATAGAGTTCTTCCCTCTTCTCCATTATCCCTTTATGAAACCTGCTCTCGACCTAAGGCAAGGTAATAAAATGGTGGCTTTGGGATGTACCTGAAGACGCAGAAGGAGACACATCACTTGGAGTGATGTCCTGTGAAGTGTGTGATCTCAAGGGCTCCATCTGCAGCTATTGTAAGGTCTGGTTGACTTTGACTGCTCTAAGTACTTATGCCTTTTACCTCTTTCACTCTCTCTTTCCATCTCTTTCTACCCTAATTTATCAGTGAAATCCAACTAAATAGAAAATGACTGATGAAGCCAGCAATGGAAGCTAGGTACAGAGGTTGAGGCATACGACCTAGATTCAAAGACAAGGGGGAACACTCCAGGACTGGGAACATGGAGGGCCAGGAGGTCCTTTATCCCCAGATGACTGCCATAATTTCTTCTGTTTTCCCTCCACGATGGGAAAATGTCTTCCAAGACCCAGAGTTATTTGTTACTAACCCTGTGCAACTGTTCTTTCTCATCTCATTAAAAGAAAATATTTCTAGGGACCAGCAGTTAGCGTAATGGCTATGTCACTGAAATCCCATTTAGCCGACCGCAGTTCAAGTCCTGGACCCGGTGGCTTAAACTCACATTGGGTGTGTGTGCATGCGTGCCCAAGATCCTGAGAGGAGATTGAAGGAGAAGGGATTGCGGTGTGGCCATCTCCCCTGGGGGGTGATTTCTCACTTTCTGCCTCTCTGTCTCTCTCTGTCTTTCTGGCAAGCGCACACGCCCTATAGCAAAAAAGCTCTCAAAACAACAACAACAACAACAAAAAACAAAAAAAAAAGAAAAAGAAAAATATTTCTAATTCATTGGATGGGTTTAAACTCCAGTAAAATTTTTGGTGTTCTAATTCATTTGATGGGTTTAAACTCCAGTAAAATTTTTGGTGATTACAAAGCAACTTGGTAGCCTCCATTACACTATTTTCCTCTGAAAAAAAAAGAGAAGACTGTTTTTTATTGTTGTTTGTTTGTTTTTTATGTAAAACGCCTCTGCAACAATTTTCTTGAATAATCTGGGGCAAAAATGGTTTTCTCTTTTTGCCTTCGAAAAAAAAGAGAAGACTGTTTTTTTGTTTTTTTTATGTAAAACGCCTCTGCAACAATTTTCTTGAATAATCTGGGGCAAAAATGGTTTTCTCTTTTTGCCTTCTTCATTATCCCTGCCCCTCTGTGAATGTTGACTTCATTTTATAGACTTGTCTACTTCTACTTCATCCCTTCGCTGTATACTCTCAAAGAACCTCCACGTATAAAGTCACTAGCGAAGTCTGTTGCTTTTTCTCTGTGAATGAGCCATAGCTTCTAGAAGAAATGGGTGTAGGTTCTATAAACCTCTTGTCCTTACTAGCTTAGGGTTTTGACCTTTTAGAGAAAAAAAATTATTTCAAATCCCTTTAGACCAAATGACCAAGAGTAGAGAGTGTTGTATTGACTGATAGGGAGCAAAGAACAGAAAGCAAATATGCAGCATGTCTTCCAAATTTAAGATTTTGTTTTAAGCCTATTTATTTATTTATTGAAAGAGATTTGTGCTACAGAGTTCATACACTCACTAGAGAGACAGAAAGCAAGAAATCTCCACCCCCCACCCCGGGAGGGGATGGTCACACTGCAATTTCTTTTCCATTCTCTTCCTGGGATTTTGTGCACAAGCACACAGACGTGTGGAGTGAGTTTCAGGTTGCCGGATCTGGGACTCAAACCGCAGTTGAGTATGTGGGAGTCCAGCGCTTTAACCACTACCTGCTGATCACAAGCCCATTTCTTGAAAGATTCCCTTGGGTGGGAGGACTTCTTAATTTAAAAAAATGTTTTCCTTTATGTACTGCCTCCACCACCCCCCAAGTCCTACTGCTGTGGCTTCTGATGATGCATCATTTCCAAGCACAAAAGAAGGCACCATGGATAAACTCTCATTTAACATCTATAGACTGTCTGCCCTCTACGGCAGAGGTGGAGACAGTCAAAGACACAGAGGTGAGGTGGAGAGGGCTACTGTAGACACCAGGGACTGCACTGGCGCTGAGGGGAGGTGAAAGGGGTGCTCAGGGAAACACGTTTAACAGACAAAAGCCTGCCTGGAAACAGGCAAATAGTTATAAAATGATATACCACAACAGAGTAAAATTTAAAACGGGCATTGCCATCATACATATATCTCTCAAAAAATAAAAATGAAAATAAATCAAAGATGTACAACATAAGATGTTCTTTGTGGAAGATGGTGAATATGCTAATCGCTTTGATAGGATTCTCACACATTGCACTCCTGCTTTGAAAACTCACAGTGCACCCCATGAAGATACACAACAATGAAATGTCAATAAGAAATTATAAAATGAAATGAAGAAATTCAAAAAAGGGAATAATAAGAAAAGGAAGCCCCCAGATCCCCGAGGCTGTCCAGAGAACAAAAGGGATTCTGCCTCGCGGTGCTAAATCACTTGTGTTAGCACCTGTAAGTCTGTTTTGCGTTTCACTTGACCTTTATTCACAGCTGATAACAGCCACAGAAAATGACTCCTGACAGCGTGTTGTGATTTTACAGTATCCAGCAGCAAAGCCCAGCTAATTGTGAGCATATGATTTTCCCAGTGCCAGATTTTCTATTTAGGCTATGGCTTTGACGAACCTCCTCATTCAGCAGTTGCTAATCATTGAGGCATTAATTGCGTTTCTCCCAGGATTTGAGCAAGATGAAGTTTGTTTTTTAAAAAAGCAACCTCTGCTGAGTTGGGAAGTCACCGTGGTTTCTTTCACGGACTGTCATTCTGGAGGTGTTTTGTGCTGAATGCAGAGAAGAAACAAAAACTGTTGTGATAGCAAACAAAGGCCTCTGTGCTGGAGTCTCACAGAAAGCCAATGCCAGGGGTGTCTAGTTTCAGGCTGGAATACTAAGATGGTAATTCCAGGCCATCGATGGCTCTCCCAGATGTCTTTGGGCAAGTTAATCACAGTGTGCCTGCAGGTCGGGCTTTCAGGTAATCCATCATGGCGTCATGGTAAATCGAGACGTCCTTCTAGCTGAATGATGGGACTTCTGAGCTCAGCCTGAGACTATGAACAGTTAACACAGGCCCCAGCCTCTATCTTTTTGGTTTTGCAACTGAAGCCAAAGAAGAGACAATTTTGCAAATGCTGAAGAAAGTGAAGGAAGTACACGTGAAGTAAAAACATGGCTTTATGGTCATTGGTGTCGGCAGGAACACGTGTAATGTTCCGAGGACTCACCGTGACCCTCCTGGGGTGGAAGGTTTTTAACTAAACAGTAAGGAGATGACATCCCGTCGAATGTGTCCTTGACCAGGAGCACGGAGGTGAGGACTACACAGGCCGATGTGTTTGTTATAGGGCCTACAAACCCTCTTAGTCTGTGTTGCTGGAAGTTCATCTTTTTACCTGATCCACATTTAATTCTCTTTTAGGTCAGAAAACCTGCTATCGAAGGAATAGTCTCCAATCTAGAGAGCATCTAGCCCCCAATGCCCAAAATGTTACATATGTGGACTCTGATAAAATATGGACAGAAATTTGGGACCAGCAGATGGCGAATGGTTACATCACTGGACTCCCTCACGACCGACTGCGCTTCAAGTCCCAGACACAGCAGCTTGAAAATCATGCCAGGTGCATGTGTGTCAATGCCTAAAATCCCGAGAGGAGAATGGAGAAGAGATGGCAGTGTGGCCAACCCCCCTGGGGGGTGATTTCTCACTTTCTGTCTCTCTATCTCTCCAGTGAGCACACGTACCCTATAGCAAAAATCTCTCTCTCTAAAAAAACTACAAAAATGTTATAAATACCTACACACACAGTTGTATGCACATTGCATATTTCATTCCATTCACTCCTCCACCAGCCCTGAGAATCAGGCACAATTACTGTCCCTTTTTTACAGGTGAGGAAAAATGAGGAGCTCTTCAAAAACTTCATAGAACATGCCTATTATGAAAACCTGTGCATGGATTTCAAACTTCTTTGCACCATAATTAGCTCTTCCTTTAATTCTGTTTTGTCCACAACTTTTTCGAGGTCCCCTTGTACAAAGGTGAAGTAAAATACTGTCCAGAGCCTTCTGAACGTTGCACGTGCACAACCAGCGCTGAACTCCAGTCTTGCAGTCTTGAGAGAACACCCGCACCATCAAATCTCCACGTGTGGGTTACACGCAATCACTTGGTATTTTTATTTTTCCCACCATCCATCTGACCTCTTTCCACAGCACAGCAGCTGGGCTGACAGCGCTTTTTCATGCTCTGGTGTGCCTGCGAGAGCTCGTGCCCGTGCTAACCCCCGTTAGGAGGTGCTGCTTGGTTTCTGTCCCAGCCTGAGCTTCCCAAAGGCATCTCTTGCAGTCAGGGCACAGCAGAATGGTCAGGGGGGAGTGCAAGAGCACAGCTTTCCTCTGACACTGTGTTGACTCAGGAATAGTCCTACATGGGAGTGAAAGAGATTCAAAATTTTGTTCTTTGGGGTCACAAGATCATCGTTTCTGTCCTTTCAGGAGAAAACAGACAGGCCCAGCAGTTGGCGTAATGGCTACATCACTAGACTCCCATGTAGTCCGCCACTGTTTGAGACTCCCATGTAGTCAACCGCGGTTTGAGTCCCGGACCCAGCGGCTTAGGCTCACACCAAGCGTGTGTCCGTGTGTGTGTGCATGCCCAAGATCCCGAGAGGAGAATGGAGGAGAAGGGACTGTGGCGTGGCCATCCCCCCTGGGGGTGATTTCTCACTTTCTGTCTCTCTCTCTTTCTGAAGAGAGCACATGCCCTATAGCAAAATACTCTGCCAAAAAAAAAAATTCCAATTTTGCAACATAAAATGATAGATAAAGAAAACAAAAAATGGAAAGAGAACTGATAAATTATAAATATTTGGGAGGGAGAAATATTGCCATTCTACCCAAAACAGTAATCTACAATTCAGGAAAACTATCTTGTACAAAAACAATATGAATTGCAAGAAATGAAAACAATGGCCGACCACACGAATTTGATAAATGTTGTAAAACAGACATAGTACACTTAGTTATATTCATATTTTTTAGTTAATTTGACAATTCTAGTGATAAGAATGCCTTTCTAAATAAATATAAATTACTATTTTTTGATGAGTTTCCCAGACTGTGATTTCTAATTTTTAAATTTTATCTAGGGTATTTGTAACTATGGAACTCTAGTTAAGTTTCAAAGTCAGTTCTCAAATCTACTTTGTTACTTTCCTTCTTCTTTTTTTTTTTTCCCCCTTCGATCTATAGCATTTTTTTAAATTTCCTGAGAGAGAGAGGGAGAAAGTCTTCCCCTCCCTCAGTGGGGGTGTGATCACAACACAGTCTCTTCTCCATTTCTCCATCCTGTCAGGATTTGGGGCACTCATGCACACGTGCCCAGCTCATGCTGCCGGGACCAGAATTTGAACCATGGTGGGCCATGTGGAATCTGGCTTCCTTAACCACTAGACTATAAGGCTGGCCCTACAGCGATTAATAAGTGGTGTTGTCATCTCCAGTTGATCTGCTCTGTAGGACGGGAAGCTCTTCTCTTGGCTTTCCTGTGCTGCTTCCCCTGCAACAATCACATCTACCTTTTGGAAGTTTACTAATTCCCTCAGAGAGAGACTCGGATAGGATGACATATTTTCTCCTTCCTGTGGGCTTGCCAGGCATCTTTAATTGATTCCTGCACTCCGAGTCTCTATTCCCTGACTCATCCTCACAAGACAGCCACCACAATCAGACCACCACAAGAAGAAACTGAGTTTTTAATCACAAGTGAATAACAATGGCACGATCCGAGAGTTCCCCCCTTGTAAGTGAATATTCTGGTCACTGCTGTTTCTGGCACTGTTCCTCTCTCTGAATCTCCTTTTAAAATTCCTTCCCTGTGAAGTCGGGATTAGGTAACTACAAAAGGCCATGCCGATGGGAATTCATGGATGGCATGGAGAATCAACTAACCACCACTGGGAATAAAGGAACTCTCATTCTCAGGCCTCTGCCCTTCCTTTGATTAAGCTCCTCCTGTTCAAGGAACATCGAAAAACAATCCCAGTTAGAAACTTTGTTTTCCATAAAGAAGCAGGAGCTTTCTCTGAACTGTAAGGTACTTCCCTGAAATAATTATTTCTGACTCAAGGCCCTTTTCCCGCTCATAAATCCAGAAATCAGGAGCACTTTAATTGGACATTTCTTGATTTGATTATTTGGATGCAGGTCAATGGGAGGGTGGAGAAGGGGCTTTGAACAAAGAACAGCCCAGATGGAGACTTTAATAGTTTAATATTTTAACCAGTCACAGACAAGGAATAAAATGCCTTTGCTGCCCTGGGATAGGCTGTGTGCCTGTGCATGTGTGTAAGTGCCCAGGCGTGGGGAACAGGCGGAGGGAACTGCATGTACCGAAGGGAGTAACCCGCTCCTGCATGCCCGTGCTTCCATCCTTTCCCTGAGATCTTCTCGGAAGAACAACTTTATAGCTTATGGGTAACCGGAGCTCTGTTTCTCATGGTAAGTTTCCAGTGGTAGCCGAACAAACACCCTTGCTCCAAACTGGCTTCTGTCTACGATTCAGAGGTTCTCTCTTCAGGACACACAACTTGCATGGAGAATAAGGAGGCAGTTAAAGGAGTGTCTCACACTGGTGTTTCCTAAGGAGTTTCGTTCATCTCCTCTTTCTTCCACAAAACAAGTTACCTTTTCTTAGTACAAACTTTCAGCAAACTAAACATATTGACAGAAGAGAACTTGTTAACTTAATGAATGCCATCTGTGAAAAACTCACGCTGTACTAACATTATACTTGATGCTTTTCTCCTAGGACCAAGAGCAAGGCCAAAATGTCCACACTTGACATTGCTATCCCGCAGTGTACTGAAAGTTCCATCTGCAGCTGTTAAGCAGTAAAGAAATGTCATACAGATTGGAATGAGAGGAGATCATCTTATATACAGAAAAATTTTTAAGAAGTTTATTTAGAAATGATTAGAGTGGAGACCAGCAGATGGCATAATGGTTACATCAAAGGTTCTCCCATGGCCAGCCATGGTTCAAGTCTTGGACCCGGTGGCTTGAAACTCATGCTGGGTGCGTGTGTGTTTGTGCCCAAAATCCCAAGAAGAGAATAGAGGAGAAGGGATTGTGGTGTGGCCATCCCCTCAGGGAGTGATTTCTTGCTTTCTGTCTCTCCGGCAAGCACACATGCCCTATAGAACAAAACAAAACAAATAAACAAAAAAACCTCTCTCTATATATATATATAAAAGACTAATGAAACAAATTGAGCAAGGTTGCAGGATTTAAGATAAATATGAAAAATCAATTGTATACACTGACAGCGACAAATAACAATCCAAAATTAAGCTATGAAAACAATTTCATTTATAATAGCACCAAAAAAATCCCAAAAACAACAAACAAAAACCCAGGAGCAAATTTAATTGAGGAGGTGAAAGGTTTATATAGTCCAGATTATAAAATATCCTTGAAAAAAATTAGAGAATCTTAAATCTTAATCTAAAGACATTCCTGTTTATGAATCAGAATATTTAATGCTATTAAGATAACAATATTCTCCAAATTGACTTACATACTTGACAAAATCTTGGCTTTTTTGTTCGGTAGAAATTGGATCAGCTTATCCTAAAATTCATGTGGAAGTTCCCTGGAGGTAGGCAAACGAGATGCTGAGGGCACAATCCTCCGTGAGACTGCCCTTACTTCAGAGAGGAATTGCAAGTTCAGGGGTCCTCAAGGCCATCCTCTTTCTTACGTGCTTTCTTTCTTTTTAAATTAAGATCATAATGAGAATTTTTGTTTACTTTATGCATGTATCTCTGGTTTATGGTATCAGGCAGCTTCTATTTCAAGGGTCGATTTGATCTAAACATAAGAAGCTTCGTTCATGGAAAAGCCTGATATATTTTGTACCACTTAATACTCAATAATACATCTATAAATAAATAATCTGGGGACCAGCAGTTGGTGTAATGGCTATGTCACTGGACTCCCATGTAGTCGACCGCAGTTTGAGTCCCAGCCCCGGTGGCTTAGACTCACGCCGGGCACATGTGCGTGCGTGCCCAAGATCCCAAGAGGAGAATGGAGGAGAAGCGACTGCAGCATGGCCACCCCCCCAGGGTGGTGATTTCTCGCTTTCTCTCTCTCTCTGTCTTTCTGGCAAGCACACGTGCCCTATAGCAAAAACTTCCCCAAATAAAGAAAGAAATAATTTGTCTAACTATCCTTTTTTTAGAACTCTTACCATACACGGTCTGTGCTAGCCTCCCAAAATTTGCATAAGAACTAGAACTTCCTTCTTCTCAGGGAGTTTATAATCTAATAAATAAATGAATCACAGGAGTAATTCTCCACTATGTGTGTGGTGCATTGAGGAATGTCTGCACAAGACACTAAAGTAAGAGAGGTAAAGTTTCTTGGGGTTTTCAAATAAGATGAGGCCCTAACAAAATCCTTAGTAGGCAAAGGAGTTACATAGATGAATGAATCTATTCACGTAATCTAATACAAGGATAAGTTTGTTTTATAGTTGATGAGAGCCACAAAAAGATTTTCATAAAGAAAGTGACATGTTCATATTTCCTTTTAAAAATCTGGCATCCGGAGGCCAGCAGGTGGTATGCTGGGTAAGGCACTGGACTCCTCATAGTTGACTATGGTTCGAGTCCTGGACCAGGTGGCTTGTTTCCTCACTTTTTCTTTCTCTCTCTCTTTGTTTCTCATTGGTCAAATTAAAGAATAATAATAACTGGGGATGCTGGAACCATGGAGTGCATTCAAGGGAAGAAAAATAAGGTTCCTGCTGTGGCAGAAACCACCAAGAAAAAGGCTCCTGCTGTGCCAGAAACCCTTAAGAAAAAGTGAAGGAATTTTGCAGAGCTGAAGATCAAGCACCTAAAAAGAAGTTTGCTCAAAAGATGCTTCGAAAGGCAAGGAGGAAGCTGATCTATGAGAAAGCTCAGCACTATCACAAGAAATATAGACAGATGTACAGAACTGAGATTCGCATGGCCAGGATGGCAAGAAAAGCTGGCAACTTCTATGTACCTGCAGAACCCAAATTGGCGTTTGTCATCAGAATCAGAGGTATTGATGGAGTGAGCCCAAAGATTCAGAAAGTACTACAGCTTCTCCGTCTTTGCCAGATCTTCAATGGCACCTTTGTTAAGCTCAGCAAGGCCTCAATTAACATGTTGAGAATTGTGGGACCGTATATTTCATGGGAGTACCCAAACCCGAAGTCAGTAAATGAACTGATCTGCAAACGTGGTTATGGCAAAAATCAATAAGAAGTGAATCGCTTTGACAGATAACTCTTTGATTGCTCCATCTCTTGGTAAATTTGGCATCATCTGCTTGGAGGGTCAGATTCATGAAATCTATATTGTTGGAAATGCTTCAAAGAAGCAAATAACTTCCCATGGCCCTCCAAATTATCTTCCCCATGAGGTGGAATGAAGAAAAAGACCACCCGTTCTGTAGAAGGTGGAGGTGCAACAGGAAAGACCAGATCAACAGACTTACTAGAAGGATGAACTAAGGTATCCACCATGATTATTTTGTAATCTGGTCAGTAAATAAACAGTGGCTGTTTTCAAACCGAAAATAATAATAATAATAATTGGGGACCAGCAGGTGATGTGGTTGGTTAAGGTGCTGGTTAAGGTCCACATGGTGGACCACAGTTCAAGTCCCAGACCTGGTGACTTGCTCTCTCACTTTCTCTCTCTCTCTCTCTCCATGTCTCTCTGGTCAAATTAAAATAAATGAATGAATAAATAAAATAAAATTGATCATTCTAAAACAAAACAAAACAAAACAAATGGAATTAAATAAATAAATTCCCCCAAAATTGGCATTCTGGCTTCTATGTGACAAATGTATTGACAGGCTCAAGAGCAAAGGCAAAATGGAGTCAATTTTGGAAGTTCAGGCAAGACACTATGGAGGATAAGACCTGAACGAGGCGATGGAAGTCGGTAGAAAGGAAAGCCTAAGAAACTATTTAGGGGGATATTGATAGAGAGTGAGCAGGTCCTAGTTCTCTCAGATTTTCTTTTTTTTTTAAATATTTTATTTTAAAAAGTTCTTTATTTAATTCCATTTGTAATTTTTTTTTAATTTGACCAGTCAGAGACAGAGAGAGAGAGAAAGGGAAAGCGAGAAAGCAAGCCACCAGGTCTGGGACTCAAACCATGGTCGGCCATGTGGGAATCCAACGCCCTTGTCCACCACACCACCTCCTGCTGCCCCTCTCTCAGATTTTTAGGGCTCCAGTTGGCCGGCCCTCTGCAAGGCAGTGCAAGAGGAGATGCTGGTTTAGGACAGAAGAAGATGACTTCGGCTGTATAATGAAGAGACGATAAATTGTTGCATTCCATTTCAAAGAAAAGTCAGCAAATACATCAAATATGAGATTTTTTTAAAAGGAAAATAAATTATTTCATATATCAATTCTTTCCTTGTTCTTTTTTCTTTAAGGACCAGCTTTCTCTCTTTCTTTTTTTTTTTCTTTCCTTTTTTTTAATTAAAGAATTATTTATTTAATTTTATTTATTTATTCATTTATTTTAATTTGACCACACACACACACACACAC
>NW_006159436.1:1387663-1403339 GCF_000334495.1 Tupaia belangeri chinensis | reverse complement strand
TTTCAAACCGAAAATAATAATAATAATAATTGGGGACCAGCAGGTGATGTGGTTGGTTAAGGTGCTGGTTAAGGTCCACATGGTGGACCACAGTTCAAGTCCCAGACCTGGTGACTTGCTCTCTCACTTTCTCTCTCTCTCTCTCTCCATGTCTCTCTGGTCAAATTAAAATAAATGAATGAATAAATAAAATAAAATTGATCATTCTAAAACAAAACAAAACAAAACAAATGGAATTAAATAAATAAATTCCCCCAAAATTGGCATTCTGGCTTCTATGTGACAAATGTATTGACAGGCTCAAGAGCAAAGGCAAAATGGAGTCAATTTTGGAAGTTCAGGCAAGACACTATGGAGGATAAGACCTGAACGAGGCGATGGAAGTCGGTAGAAAGGAAAGCCTAAGAAACTATTTAGGGGGATATTGATAGAGAGTGAGCAGGTCCTAGTTCTCTCAGATTTTCTTTTTTTTTTAAATATTTTATTTTAAAAAGTTCTTTATTTAATTCCATTTGTAATTTTTTTTTAATTTGACCAGTCAGAGACAGAGAGAGAGAGAAAGGGAAAGCGAGAAAGCAAGCCACCAGGTCTGGGACTCAAACCATGGTCGGCCATGTGGGAATCCAACGCCCTTGTCCACCACACCACCTCCTGCTGCCCCTCTCTCAGATTTTTAGGGCTCCAGTTGGCCGGCCCTCTGCAAGGCAGTGCAAGAGGAGATGCTGGTTTAGGACAGAAGAAGATGACTTCGGCTGTATAATGAAGAGACGATAAATTGTTGCATTCCATTTCAAAGAAAAGTCAGCAAATACATCAAATATGAGATTTTTTTAAAAGGAAAATAAATTATTTCATATATCAATTCTTTCCTTGTTCTTTTTTCTTTAAGGACCAGCTTTCTCTCTTTCTTTTTTTTTTTCTTTCCTTTTTTTTAATTAAAGAATTATTTATTTAATTTTATTTATTTATTCATTTATTTTAATTTGACCACACACACACACACACACACACACAGGGAAAGTGAGAGAGCAAGCTGCCAGGTCTAGGACTTGAACTGTGGTCCACCATGTGGACCTTAACCAGCACCTTAACTGACCACATCACCTGCTGGTCCCCATTTTCTTTCTTTTTAATTGCTGGGACCATGTATGCTGACCAGTGGAGGGGGGCGGAGAGAGGAGAGGATACACCCACAGTAGGGTGTGTCCATGTCACAATCCTTTTCCTCTATTCCTCCTTCCTGTCAGGATTGAGTATGCACACACATGTGTCCCATATTTTTCAAGCTGATTGGGCTGGTATTCGAACTGCGGTTGACCATGTGGGTGCTGGCTTCCTTAACCACTGAGCTCCGGGGCCAGCCCCCTGCTTCCTCTTTCTGCTTCTCCTCTCTCTTTATGGTGGGTCTGTATGTTTGCTTGATTTTTTCCTATTCCACTTTTAGGGTAAATCTGCAATATTATTCCTTTCCCTCCCTGCTATAGGAAATCAGAGCATTTACAATACAACATATGCATGATCATTCAAATTAAGTCATCACATATCAATAAAAATGAAAATAATAGAACAGACTTACAACATGGAACTAATTTGACAATGACCCTGAACTCTATTTAAAGACTTTCTGAGTCGTATTCCGAGTTCTTTAAGACTCCTCTTGGAGCAACACGGTTCAGATGTTACCACTCATTCTAAAGATAGGCGGCTTGTTCTGGTCACAGATGGCCTTGGTTCATCACCCCAGAAAGGCAACTTCCTTCGCCTAGGACTAGACACTGATTCTAACAGTCCAGTCCAGTTTTTATAAATATTTACAAGAGAAAAGCAATACCCAGTTGCATTTTGATTCCTAACCCAGGAGAATGTTTGGAGAATTAAATATAATTAAGCAAGTTGATGTCTTAAGACGTTGAGTTAATTCAAGTGCGCTGGAGAGAGGCCCTGTGATTGATGGTGTGAGGTGTGATATAATCGAAAGAAGCTGGCCTTGAGGTCAGGAGGTCGGGACGGGAGCAAAGACTGCTTCCAGCCAGCTGCAGTTACCATGGACCATTGTAACGCTCCCTTACAAGTCCCTGCAGAAGGAAGGTTTTCTACCAGATAATGCAACATCCTTTCCCCATCGTCCATGTGTCTGATGCCTGGGACATGGGCTAAGTGCTTGCTCTGTGTCGCTGTAGTGTAGACAGGGTCAGCCTATCTCTGGGACTTAGGCCAGGATCAGCATGTCAGCAGATCTTTCCATACATGAGGTGACTGTTTTTTTTTTTTTTTAGAGGTTTTTGCCTTAGAGTGTGTGCACTTGCCAGAGAGAGAGAGAGACAGTGAGAGGGAAAGTGAGAAATCACCCCCAAGGGCGATGACCACACCACAATCCCTTCTCCTACTGGAATCTTCGGTACATGCACACACATGCCCAGCGTGTTTTGAGCCACTGGGTCTGGGACTTGAACTGCAGTAGACCATGTGAGAGTCTAGCAACATAACTGCTACGCATCTGCTGGTCCCACCACAGAGTGACTCTTGATGTTTGAAAATAATCGTAGCTAAATTTGTTTTATTATTTTAAAAGTGTATTTATGTCTTTTGAGAGACATCCTCCACAGGGTATTATCCTGCAATCCCCTTCCAGCCTTCCCAGTCAGTCACCCCCAGAGTGCGAAGTCTGACCCAGGAACTGAATCTACCAGCATGGCTTGAGCAGCATGCTACTTCTGCATTCCTGACCAGCCCAGGGAACCCCCGTTAGGTCAGTTAATGTCTTAGCTAGCTCTCCGACTGCAGCGATGCACGTACCATAAAGTGTTTAAAAGTTACTGGGGCCAGTAGGTGGTGTGGTAGTTAAAGGCGTTGGACTCCCACATGGCTGGACCTGGCGGCTTGCTTTCTCGCTTTCCCTCTCTGTCTCTCTCTGATGGAACTGGAAAATAATAATAGTAAATAAAGTAATTCTTTTTAAAAATGTTACAACTTGCTGCTTCTCTGGGATGCCTTTTGTATGGAGGAATATAGAGAGGCATCTGGGAAAAGTAAGTGTAACATCTTTGAGGATTTTATGATAGGTCCCCCTACTCCATGTTTCTCATGATGATCATAACACAATGTTACCAGCTTGGGCTTCTAATTATTTTTTTTTTTTTTTGAGATCTTTTTGCTATAGGGCACATGTGCTGGCTGGAGAGATAAAGAGAGATAGAGAAACAGAAAGTGAAAAATCATCCCCCTGGGAGGATGGCCATGCCACGATCCCTTCTCTATTGTCCTCTCAGGATTTGGGACACACACACACACACACACACACACACACACACACACACACAGGTTTTTGCCTTAGAGTGTGTGCACTTGCCAGAGAGAGAGAGAGACAGTGAGAGGGAAAGTGAGAAATCACCCCCAAGGGCGATGACCACACCACAATCCCTTCTCCTACTGGAATCTTCGGTACATGCACACACATGCCCAGCGTGTTTTGAGCCACTGGGTCTGGGACTTGAACTGCAGTAGACCATGTGAGAGTCTAGCAACATAACTGCTACGCATCTGCTGGTCCCACCACAGAGTGACTCTTGATGTTTGAAAATAATCGTAGCTAAATTTGTTTTATTATTTTAAAAGTGTATTTATGTCTTTTGAGAGACATCCTCCACAGGGTATTATCCTGCAATCCCCTTCCAGCCTTCCCAGTCAGTCACCCCCAGAGTGCGAAGTCTGACCCAGGAACTGAATCTACCAGCATGGCTTGAGCAGCATGCTACTTCTGCATTCCTGACCAGCCCAGGGAACCCCCGTTAGGTCAGTTAATGTCTTAGCTAGCTCTCCGACTGCAGCGATGCACGTACCATAAAGTGTTTAAAAGTTACTGGGGCCAGTAGGTGGTGTGGTAGTTAAAGGCGTTGGACTCCCACATGGCTGGACCTGGCGGCTTGCTTTCTCGCTTTCCCTCTCTGTCTCTCTCTGATGGAACTGGAAAATAATAATAGTAAATAAAGTAATTCTTTTTAAAAATGTTACAACTTGCTGCTTCTCTGGGATGCCTTTTGTATGGAGGAATATAGAGAGGCATCTGGGAAAAGTAAGTGTAACATCTTTGAGGATTTTATGATAGGTCCCCCTACTCCATGTTTCTCATGATGATCATAACACAATGTTACCATCTTGGGCTTCTAATTATTTTTTTTTTTTTTTGAGATCTTTTTGCTATAGGGCACATGTGCTGGCTGGAGAGATAAAGAGAGATAGAGAAACAGAAAGTGAAAAATCATCCCCCTGGGAGGATGGCCATGCCACGATCCCTTCTCTATTGTCCTCTCAGGATTTGGGACACACACACACACACACACACACACACACACACACACGCCCAGTGTAAGTTTTAAACCGCCGTGTCTGAGACTCAAACTGTAGTTGACCACATGGGAGTCTAGTGCCTTAACTACTCCGTCACCTGCTGGTCCTGGTGCTTCTAGACATTTTTATACTCAACACTAAAAAATGATGAGGGCTAGTGGAGATGGCACAATGTTCTGCAATGCTGCGAGCCAAAAGGATGAGCAGGGTTCAGTTCCCAGGTCAACCTGAACTCAGTGGGTCTGCACGTGCATATGATCCCAGCTGGTTGGGAACACTAAGGGTGAAGATTGCAGCATGAGATCCCACTGAGGGTACTTTACTTCCTCTCTCTCATTAAAAACAAAACAAACAAAACAAAACAAAACTTAAAAAAATATGATTTTTTTCAAACATTCAGAAGAATATAAACGGAAATATAATGGCTACCTTTGTACAAACCATTCACCTTAACAAATAAAATATTATAGGGGGCCAGCAGGTGGCATGGTGGTTAAGGCACTGGATTTTCACGTGGCTGACCATGGTTCAAGTCCCAAACCTGGTGTCTTGCTTTCTCACTGTCTCTTTCTCTCTCTTTCTCTCTCTCTCTCTCTGTCTATTGAGCATGTGTGTTCTGTGGCAAATTAAAAACAAATAATGATAAATAATATTACATAAATAATTCTCTTAAGAGAGATTTTTTGCTATAGGGTGTGTGTGCTCTCCAGAGAGACAGAGAGACAGAAAGTGAGAAATCACCCTCCAGGGGGATGGCCATGCCACAATCCCTTCTCTTCCATTCTCCTCTCAGGATCTTGGGCACACACGCACACATGCCCAGCATGAGTTGAAGCCACTGGGTCCGGGACTCAAACCACAGTTGACTACATGGGAGTCCAACAACATAGCCATTATGCCAACTGCTGGTCCCAGATATATATATCTTAATATACTGTGGCATTTTATTTATAAAAGAAATATTCCCCCAAAGTGTAGTGGTAGGGTGAAGACCAAATGTGTTTTTAATTTTAACAGATATGGTCAGAGTTTCCTAAACACTATTCATTTGAAAATGAAAGATTCTACATCTGAAGAACTGTTATGGAATCCTTGAGTTTCCTGGAACGTTTGGGAGACAACTGGGCTTGGATTTTTTAGCCATTTTGTTTTTACTATGGCTGCCTAGGTGACTTGGATAAACGTCAAACTCTTTAAAATATCTTGGTTTTCCACTCTGTGACACACATACACACAAAGGAGAAATAAGAAAAACAAAACAAACAAAAACAAAACAAAACAAAACCAAGATTGATACTAGAAAATGCTAGAATATGAAGCCAAGACCTGACTGCCTGTCTTCCTGGATTCAGTTTCCATCTTGAAAAATGGAAATAGGTCCCAATGGGGCAGTGGGTGGGAAGAACATTTCTTTGCTGTTACATTTCAGGAAAAGCATTTTAAAAAGAAAGAAAAAGCCAAGTAATGAATGAAAACCCGATCTGGTTGTGAGGACACTGAATTCTACAGAATTGTGCTTGTTATGAGAATAAGGGACCCTCGGGCAACACAATAGCTCAGCATCCATTTGTGCTAAACTGGATGAAAGAAATTACTTAGAAACAACAACGAGCTCAGAATCACACATTTTTCTCAAAAATAACTTCCCAAAGTCAGCGTGACCAAGAACTAGATAAAACAAAGAAGTTGTGAAACAAAGTCTGGAACACACCCTTCTCAGAAAAATATTTCTTCCTAAGAAAGAGTCCGAAGGAAGCTGTGAGGCGAGTTTGGACAGAATCGGAGTACGGAACAAGGTCTTCTCTGCCACCCTGGCCTTTGGGGCCCTGTGCACTCTGGCCCTATCTACTCTCCCAGATTTTCTTTGTAAACCCATAAACTCCAGGGGTCAGGAGTAGACTAAGGGCCTCTTAAATAGGCACCTGAATTGCCCTTTGCAGTCCTTGGGCATGAATGCAGGACAACTCTAACTAATCTCCAGGTTATTCCAGACCCAGCCCAGCCTAGATAAGAAGAAAGAAAGGACAAAAGGTGAGTGCGAGCTGAAGGACCACGACCTCAGCAGGTCTGCATCAGGTTCCATGTGCCAGAGTTAGACTCAGTGACACTGCGGAGAAAGGGAAAAAAAAAAAAAAGGCCTCCGTCTTGTGCCAAAACTTGAATTGCTGAGACTTAAAATAAAAAAAAAAAAAAGAAAACTGTTAAAGTAAACAACTACACATGTAAGCAAACAAACAAATCTATGGGATCAAAACAAACATTTGGATGCACTCCAGAAAGCCCTTTTAGATCAATTAATGCCATTGTTTATTTAATCTCCAAATTCCATCACATGTGGCAGGCACAAGGGCTGCTCTTCTTTTCAACTGAAACAGTGCAAAGCCGAGTCTGGATCCAAGGGAACCCTGCCAGCATCCCTGGCGATGTATCACTTTTTAAGCCCTGTTTTGCTTTGTGCTCATGGTAACGTTTGCAGCTGTTGAACGTGGCTTCGGGCTGTCTGACTCCCTTGAGAGAATTTATGTGTTTTTCTACTTCCTTTCCTTATTAGGAGGCAGGAATCTGCGACACCTATTAGAACAAGTATGCATAAAGGGTAATGACCATGCGATTTATGAGTGGTCTGTTCTTCCTCAAACGAGCCCTCAGCCTTCAGCTCCACCAGGGCCATGCCCACGTCAGAATCTGCCTTGGCTGTCTCAGCAGCAGGTGGGCAAAGCGGAGGAGATGAGAGAAGACACTGGCCCCTGGGAAAGGCTGGCTCTTCCTCCTCTACCAAGGCATGAGGTGTCAGGGTTTGAATTTTATTAATAGGCGATATTTGCTGAGGAAGGTGAATAGGATAGAAATAAAGAGAAAACTTGAGCCACAAACATTTTCATAATAGCCTGATGGCAGGAAAAATGTTCTCAAACCTTTTCATTTTCTTCTCCTTTAAATAGTATGGTATGGGTGTGATTTTTTTGTTTTCTTTCTTTTTTCTTTCTTTCTCTTTCTTCTTCCATCCTTCCTTCATTCCTTTCTTTCTTTTTTCTCTTTTCTTTCCTCCTTTCTTTTCTTTCTTTCTTTCTTTCTTTCTTTCTTTCTTTCTTTCTTTCTTTCTTTCTTTCTTTCTTCTTTCTTTCTTTTCTTCTTTCTCTCTTTCTCTTTTAGAGGTGCATGCACTAGTCAGAGAGAAATGGAGAGAGAGAATCACCCCCCAATGGAGCGTGATCATGCCTCAATCCCTTTTCTTCCGTCTCTCCATTGTGTAGAAATTTTGAGCACACACATACATGTGCCTGGTGTGTTTTTCAAACCATTAGGTCCAGGACTCAAATTGTGTTTAGCCATGTGGGACCCAGTTCCCTTAACCACTAGACTACCAAGCCAGCCTGTGATTTTGTTTGTCAAGGCCTGGGTTAGGAGACCAAGTCTTTTCTAGGAAAATTTCAAGAAAAGAAATGACTAAGAAGTGACAAGTAGCCTTGTCTAAAGCTGTACCCTCACTTCAAACTAAGAGTCAGGAAAGTAGCTTCAGGTTCTACTAAAACCCACTTCATCAGCTCAAAAACGCCCTGCTGGACTCCACTCCTTCCAGGCATCACACTCAGACGCCAAGTCCAGACAGAAAGTTCAGAAGAACAACAAGCTCAGGGCCAAATTCATTTTCTGTCAAAATTACAGCTAAGTTCAGGAAAACGTAATTCATATGTTTTTGATTCGTTCACATTGAGCTCATCAAAATGCTCCAGCCAGCCACATGATGGTCACGAAGCTTGACGAGTCTTTCTTCTCCAAGGAAGGAAGTCGTGTTTGGCCACAGAAGGGGGAGTCCAACCCCAGAAAGGGCAGGTACAACTTGGAATTCTGTCTCAAGGGGTAAATAGCATTAACTTGGAAAAATGTAAATGGTGCTACAGAGAATAAGCAGGATGAAGGACATGCATATTCTTTTTGTTCTGTTTTTTAGGGTGGGGTAGTTATTGGGGAGAGGCTATGAGTCAATGTTTTTTCTTTTTTAAGAACTATTTATTTGATTTTATTTGTCATTATTATTCTTCAGTTTGACTGCAGAGAAACAGAGAGAGGAGAGTGAGAAAGCAAGCTGCTAGGTCTGAGACTTGAACCACAGTCGGGCGTGTGGGAGTTCAGTGCCTTAACTACACACAACCTGCCAAAATATTAATTAATTTATTTAATTCCATTTGTTATTATTATTATTATTATTAATAATTTGACCATAGAGAGAAAGAAAAAGAGAAAGGGAAAGTAAGAAAGCAAACCACCAGGTCTGGGACTCAAACCACAGTTGGCATGTGGGAATCCAGCACCTTTAAGCACCACACCACCTGCCAGCCCTGAGTCAATGTTCTTTTGAACATGATCTATATCGTGAAATGAAGTAAATAAGTTTCTTTTAGCTAGTATGTTGAGTAAGCCAAAATTTCTCCATGTCGATTTGTTTCTTCTCATGAATTCTCAACCATTTTTCTTCTCCTTTAACACCATCTACAATCCCTGTCCTGTGGGTTCGTATTCACATCTCACTAGCAGAGTACCCGACACCTAGTAAACATTTGGTGAATGCGGACAGGATCGAAACAGCACGTGTTTTCTTTTTTAAAAACATTTTTAAATAAAAAAAAAATAATGTGGTAAAATATGCATTAGTTAAATTGATCATTTTAACTATTTTTAAAATTATGATTTTTGTATTACATATTTTTGATATATGTCTTTGTGGGGTACAGTATGTTGTTGGGGTTTTTTTTGGAGAGGTTTTTGCTCCAGGGCACGTGCACTCACCAGAAAGACAGAGAGACAGAAAGTGAGAAATCACCCCCCAGGGGGGATGGCCACGCCGCAATCCCTTCTCCTCCATTCTCCTCTCGGGATCTTGGGCATGCATGCACATGTGCCCTGCATGAGTTTAAGCCACTGGGTCTGAGACTCAAACCGTGGTCAACTACCTGGAAGTCCAGTGACATAGCCATTATGCCAACTGCTGGTCCCCACTATGGTTTTCAAAAGCATGCATCCAGAGTATAAAAGTCAAATCAAAGACATGCACATATTCATCTTGTTCATTATTGAACATCATATTATATTGTACACCTTTAATATTAGTTCCAACAGGGATTTTTTTTTTTCGGTTTTGCTATAGGGTGTGTGCAGTAGCCAGAGACAGAAACAGAGAGAGAAAAGTGAGAAATCCTCCCCTAGGGGATGGCTACACCACAGTCCCTTCTCCTCCATTCTCTTCACAGGACGCTAACACACATGATGTTTTCCAAGCCACCGAGTCTGGGACTCAAACCATGTAGCGGCCATGTGGATCCAGCCATCTAAACCTCCACGCCATCTGCTGGTTCCATATCTCTTTTTGCATGTATTAAACTGCATAGTTTTCACCTTGCTGTCCTGTAGCCGCTCCCCATTACTGACATATACTCTTGCCTCCATTAAAATTTCTCACGAATGGGACCAGCAGTTAGCATAATGGCTTTGTTGCTGGACTCCCATGTAGTCAACTGCAGTTTGAGTCCCAGACCCAGTGACTTAGACTCATGTCGGGCGCGTGTGTGTGCGTGCCCAAGACCCTGAGAGGAGAATGGAGGAGAAGGGATTATGGCGTGGCCATTCCTCCTGGGGGGTGATTTCTCGCTTTCTGTCTCTCTGTCTCTCTCTGTCTTTCTGGCGAGCGCACGTGCCCTACAGCAAAAACCTCTCCATAAAAAGAAAAAAAAAATTTTTTCACGATCTTGCAACCCGTCCATCCACCCCCACAGGCAGCTTATTTTCTATGTACTGACCACATCCATAATGTTACACAGCTGGATCAGATGCAGTCATGTAACACTGCAGGTGCTGTGCAAATAAGAGAACAGGCCTTCTGTGTTGAGAAAGTCAGAATGAAATGGAGAAGAAACAGCCACTGGAACTGGCAAGTTGGCCGGAAGTTAATCCGACAAGGTTAGGAGAACACTAACTTGTTCCCTCTTCTTCTTTTCTTAATTAATTAATTAATTATATATATACATATGTGTGTGTGTGTGTGTATGTACTTTTTTTTCCAATAAACTTGTTCCCTCTTCTACCCAGTGCTCTCTGCCTTTCTCCACTTTGAAAACATGGACATGAAGGAAGGAGCCCGCCTTAGGCTTGTCCAGAGCATGGCAGAGGCAGAGCATTCATTACGGAGCCTCATGAAACTAACTCAGGTCCCCTGACACGTTCACCCTGAGCAGCATAAATCTCTCAGTGAGCAGCAAATGAGACCCATGTTTGGGTTTCTGACTAAACTGCTGGCTTATTTTCACATTTTGCTCAGTCATTTCAAGAAGGCTAGCCAAAGCTGCTAATTAAAGAGGGAGTGATTTATTTCATAACTTTTCTTTTCCCTCAGGAAACATAACTCAACTCCAGGCACAGCGAGTTTACCTCGCTCTATTCAATAAATTACACCCACCTCATTAATAGTTAATTAGAAAAACTGAAAACCCCGAGACAGAACCTCAGGCGGGGAAGGGGGCAGCCCACTCTGAGCCCAGAGTGCAGGGTAAACCAGATCTGCTGTCACTCGGGCTCACAGGCCCCAGTGAGCAGCCCCGAGGCTTTGCCATACGTGGTTAGTGAGAGCATGCATCCTCATGCTGCCCTCCTGCAGTGAATTCCACATTCATTTCTCTGTTGTCAAGTAGGGGTGGAAAACCTGCTCTTAATTTTCTTATAAAACCGATCATAATAATAAAAGGCCCAGATTCTGTGTCACAGTCACTAGCATGCTGGAATGCAGTGGTGAAAGCCATATGGCTGGGTGTGGGTTTGAATCCCCAACCTACTTAGCCTAGAACACACCCAGTGCACGTGGTCAAGGTCCTAACATGCCAGAGGGTCCAGGAAAAGAGATTAGGGGTGATGAGACCCTATGAAGTCTGCTTCCCTCTCTCTCTCTTTCTTTCTCTCTCTCTGGTACACACACATGCGCACGTGTTTTCTAGCATGACTTTAAAAAATTAAAAATTAAAAAAAAAAACATTCTGAACAGCAAAAATCTAGATATCAATGATCTTTCAGTGTATGTTTCCCAAACAATGAACACATCACTAAGGCTTAGAACAAGTATATTTTTCCTATTAATAAAAGAGAAAGGCCTCAGGGCTTAGATGCTCTTACCGTGGCCTTTCCATCTATAAATATCACCTGGAGGAGAGCCAGAGCCTGCCAGCTCCTCTGGTTTTCTATATATGGCCAATTAGTTCATCTGTGCACTGAGAGAAGATATATGTCCATTGAGACATCTAAAACGAATGCCCACTTAAGGTACTTTGGAGTTTCTAGGAATCTCTTATGTGCGCCCTAACAGTGACACAGGTTAGGCGGACATCGCTCAAACTTTAGTGCACGCATCTGTCTCTTGAAGGCCTTGTGCAAAGGCCGATAGATTCCGATAGGTCTAGGATGGGATTCAAAAATCTGTACTGCAAACAGGCTTCCAGATGATGCTGTTCTGCCGGTTCATGGACCATACACTGAGTAGCAAGGGGCTGGAACATCACTCACCTTCATGACGTGGAAAATGGAATTTATGGCTCTAACACCCTGAACACGTCTGATCTTGCTTGATCTCTCAGAAGATGTCAGGGCCAGGCCTGATTAGTATGTGGAGGGGAATCAGATAGTGGATTCGAGAGTACTGGTAGGATCAGGTATGAAAACAAGGCTGTAGTGTGAAATACACTCTTCCTCTTGCATAGAGTACTTTTTTAGAACCGGGTGGGCTGGGCTGGCTCCATGGCCCAGTGGATTAGGCAGCCAGACCCCCCATGGCCTACCTGTTATTAAACAGGAGGGCTGAGCTGCATTGTATGAAATACTCAACCTTTTGCTTCCAGATCTCTAAAATTATAGACACAGAATGAAGCTACAAACATGAGTAAAGTAGGAAAGAGAAGTTTTTTTTTTTTTTTTTGGGGGGGGGAGAGATTTTCACTCTAGGGCGCATGCGCTCGCCAGACAGAGAGAGACATAGAGACAGAAAGCGAGAAATCACCCCCCAGGGGGGATGGTCACGCCGCAATCCCTTCTCCTCCATTCTCCTCTCGGGATCTTGGGCACGCACGCACACGCGCCCAGCGTGAGTTTTAAGCCACCAGGTCCGGGACCCGAACCGCGGTCGACTACATGGGAGTCCAGCGACATAGCCATTACGCTAACTGCTGGTTCCCGGAAAGAGAAGTTTTTAATAGAAAAGTGAAGTGTTTTTTTTTTTTGGAGAGGTTTTTGTTGTAGGGCGCATGCGCTCGCCAGACAGAGAGAGACATAGAGACAGAAAGCGAGAAATCACCCCCCAGGGGGGATGGTCACGCCGCAATCCCTTCTCCTCCATTCTCCTCTCGGGATCTTGGGCACGCACGCACACGCGCCCAGCGTGAGTTTTAAGCCACCGGGTCCGGGACCCGAACCGCGGTCGACTACATGGAAGTCCAGCGACATAGCCATTACGCCAACTGCTGGTCCTGAAAAGTGAAGATTTTTAACAGGTAAAAGAACATATCCCATGCTAGAAAGGCATGTGGGTGGACAGCTGCCAGAAAAGGACAACTGCACTGGGAATAGGGCTAGCTATTACTTTTATTTTGGGGTCCTGTCATGGAATATTTTGGAAAGGAGGTCCGTCATTGTAGCTAGCTTCTTTGTTTGAATTTGTGGGCTTTTATCTGTGCTCATATGCTTCTTTGCCAGGTAAGGAATTTGATTGCCCAATTACACATGCTCAGTGTGGACTTTGAGGTATGAGCATCTGCCTAGGGAAAATTTTGCCCATTATCAGTTTATTGCCCTGACTAGGAAGTAGGAAAAGCATCCTGTGAATTCTTGTATGCATATGTGGAACGACAGGAGGGAAGGGTAAAAGTAGATAACTTCTCCTCTCTATAGGGCGCGTGCGTTCGCCAGACAGACAGAGAGAGACATAGAGACAGAAAGCGAGAAATCACCCCCCGGGGGGATGGTCACGCCGCAATCCCTTCTCCTCCATTCTCCTCTCGGGATCTTGGGCACGCACACACACGCGCCCGGCGTGAGTTTTAAGCCACCGGGTCTGGGACACGAACCGCGGTCGACTACGTGGGAGTCCAGCGACATAGCCATTAGGCTAACTGCTGGTTCCTAACTTCTCCTCTCTTGATGCCAGGGGTCGAGCTGGGATCCCTGGTAACAGTGATTGATGTGTCAGATGTCCACTTTGTTGGCATTTTAGGACTCCCTGATCATCACTGTCTACCTGTAACAACCCTGGGGTTTGAGTCCCACACCCAGTTGAGGAATGAGTCAGGCATCTGTGCATGTATTTGCCCAAATTTCCCAAAGGAGGGAGAAATGGAAAGGGAATTGTGGTGTGACCATACCTCATGCAGGAGGAGGTGCTTTCTTCCTCTCCCTTTCTCTCCTGGCAAGCACATACATGCTCTCTAGGGAAAAAAAAAAAAAAAAAAAAAGCAAAACAAGCTTTTATCTAAATATTTTAGCCTTTGCAGGTCATCTAGTGACTTTTGCCACTACTCAACTTTGCTGTTACAGTTCAAAAGCAGTCCTTGAAAATATACAAACAAACAGGCAAGGCTACATGTCAATAAGGCGTTATGAAACTAACAAGCAGTCCAGATTTGATACAGGAGTCTTATAAGCCTGTCATTTCCTGATCCAGAACAATGACCTCCAAAGTGACTGTAAGGTCGGACACCTGAGGTCAATCAGTATGCCCTCCCCCCATGTATGTTTATTAATATACTCTACATCTCACTGCACTAACACCAAAGTGAAACACAAGAGAAGGAAAGTTAATATAGAAATTCACATTTTGTTGTTGTCATCATTCATCAATTGGAGCATCTTGGCTATTCCCTGAGCATGACATTCACCTTAGAAAATAGGGATAAGACAATTTTTAAATGTTTTTCTCAGCAAAGAGGATCACAGCAGTACAAGAAGACCTTGAGGTTTTGATGGTCTTTGGCATTGTAGGACATAGGACAACTATAATGAATTAAGATCTTGGGGCTGGACAGTGGTGCAGCAGTAAAAGGCAATGCTCTGCAAGGCAGATCCATAAAGAAAGGTTCTGGGTTCATGTTTGGAGCCTTCCCTGAACACACCAGGTACATGGGTGCCTGTGATCTGGGACTAAGTGCAGCCGGGGGTGGATTGTGGCATCACGATCCTGTTGAGGGAGCTTTCTCTGACTTCTGACTCTCTGTGTCTCCCTAGCTCTTAGAAGAAACAAAGAAACTTAAAAAAAAAAAAAATCTAACAGTAAGCAAACAGAAGGAAAGCACTGGCGATATTTGTTTTATGTAAATCTGTATGGTATTGGAGTCTCTTTCTCCCTTGGGCTAATTTGAACTGCTCTAGGTTCCAGGTGCTGAGCTAAGCATTCCACAGGTATCATCTCATTTAATGCTCACACAGACCTCTGCATAAGGGGTGATGATTTTTTCCATTTTACAGAAGAGAGAACCAAGATCCAGGTTGGTACAAGGAAATACACTTAGCTCCTTACTTAGCTAGTTCGTCAGTTGGAGTGTAAATGTCACATCTTCCTAATCACAAAGCTCTTGTTCTGAGCCAGCTGGGAGCTGGTTAAGGCAGCTGGATCACACATGGCTGACTGTGCGGTTCAAGTCCTAAACCCAGCTGTTGGAAAAATACACTGGGTGTGGCAGACAAGAAGCTATTTTCAAGCTGAGGTGTGTACAGGCGAGTTCAGGGAAGCCATGTTCTAAACCCGTCTCCTAGACTCCCAAAATACTCAGACAAGGTAGGATGACCTCTATCTTCTCTCTGTCTCTGGCTGTCTGTCTCTCTATCTCACGCTCTCCCTTTCTTTAAATTTGTTTATTTTTTTAAATTCTCAAACACTTCTTAGCTTGGGCCTTTTCTTTCACTTGTTAATTTCAGAAGCCATTTTAAAGCTGAGGTATGTCCTGGCGAGCCCACCATGTGGTTGTCATTTTTTACTCTTTTTTGGTGTTACTTTTCTTGTTTTTGTTTTATTTTTCTCTTTGCTTATATTTTTTAACCTTACTTTCTTACTCTAAGCTTCACTCTCCACACACTTAATGTCTAGATAGGCCTAGGTGCACAGTAACCAAACATATAAATACTTTCAAAGCCATTGAAATCCTCAACACTTGTTAAACCTCCTTCTTTAATGAAGATTTTTTTTTTAATAAATATGAACTCCTAATTTTACTGTTGATACCACATTGCTAAGCACTGTGAAGGAGAGATTTTGTCACAGAATGACCAGAAACTACCACAGAGGCACAAGAAACATGAGAAACCA
>NW_006159436.1:1378354-1387542 GCF_000334495.1 Tupaia belangeri chinensis | reverse complement strand
CAAGAGCTGAGAGATAATGAACTCCAGAAGATGCAGGAGATTTGGAGGAGGGATTCAGAGGCAAAGCATTTACGGGATGGGGAGGTGTGGTGTAATCTGTTGAAGATATTTTGATCAACGAGACTGGGGAGAATTGTTCACATATTAAAAAGTTTACTTCATAAGCTGAACAATGTCATTGAATGTATATAAAAATAAATAAATTCATTAATTAAAAAAAAGAAAGAAAAAAATGATGCAGGAGAAAAGAGACAACAAGTTCCAGAAGGTGTTGAAGGTTTTTCATGATCTGAAGGAGGAAATATATGCCATAAAAAAGAATCAAATGGTGTTATTAGAGATGAAGGCTGCCATTCAGGAAATCAAAACCTCTCTCGAAAGTATTAAAAACAGATTAGTCCTTGCAGAAAATTGAATCTTGGATGTTGAAGGCAAAACCTCTGATCTAGTAAAAACAACCAAAAAAACTGAGGAAATAACCCCCCAAAATGAGAATACTATTTGAGAAATACTAGACAGCATTAAGCACCCAAACATCTGGATAATTGGCATCCCAGAAGGTGAGGAAACTAATAAGGGCATTGATAATCTATTCCATGAAATCTTGGAAGAAAACTTTCCAAATCTAGAGAGGCATTCAAAGATCCAGACCCAAGAAATACAAAGGACCCCTAACAGAATCAACCCAAGAAGATCTTCTCCAAGGCACATCATAGCCAGACTGGTCAAATCTACAGACAAAGATAAGATACTAAAATTGGCAAGAGAGAAACGTCAGGTTACTTATAAAGGGTATCCCATCAGGCTAACATCTGACCTGTCACCAGAAACAATGCAAGGAAAGAATGGGAACATATATTCAAAGTGTTAAGTGAGATACAGTTTCAACCAAGAATACTATACCTGGCAAGATTATCTTTCATATGGAAAGAAAGAATAAAAACATTCTCAGATAAACAAGACCTGAAACAATTTGCCAATAGCAGACACACACCTCAAGAAGTTCTGAAAGGAGGGCTCTAACAGGAAAACTAAAGACATATACAGAAATAAGAGAACAAAAGGCAACCAGGAAAATGACCAATTTAATGCTAGGGACAAGAAATATCAATAACAACATTGAATGCTAACTTCCAGGATTTAAATAGAAAGATTGGACCACAACAACACTGCATTTTCAACAGAAGAGTGTTTGAGCATAAGACTGAACTGGCAAAATAGAATTTTATGATTTTTGAGTAAAACATTACTGATTTTTCTTACTATGCTTTGTTTTCCCAATTTAAACATTTTACTTTCTTTTGAGTTGTTGATAGTTTAAGCAATTTGGTAAAATATTTTTCTTGTTTGTTTCTCTAAATGGAAACTGTTTTTCCTTCCTGATCCCTCTTGAATTGGAAATATTTATTCTTATTTTGTGACAGAAGGGTTATTTGCATAAGTTCAATAATGCTTGTTGCATTGAATCAGAAATTGGAAATATTCATTATTGGACAGGGCTTTGACTGGAATGTCATATCTGAAGATCAATCAGAAAACTATGGAACTAAGGTGGATCTTAAGTAAGCCAACAGAAGCTCTTAGAAAGATGGCCTGGCCCCATAAATAGTTCTGCCTGGCAGAGAGGATTAGAGAAGCCATATGAAAGAATTTATACCATAAAATAACCTGGACTTTTCCAGCCCAGCATTGTAGTCAGTAGAGATTGCAAAAGAGCAGCCACAACCAGAGGATTATCTTAAGAAAGACTTTGAAGGAAAAAAAAGAGACTGATCTTGGCTAGCAGATGGTCTATCACAGAATACTTGGTAGGCAGAGCTGAACTGAGAAGGATTAAAAATCCCGATGGGAGAAACAGAGCATAAGGGACTGTGGTATGGCTATCCCCCAAGGGGGGTGCTTTCTCATTTTCCTTCTCCTCCCTCCCTCTCTATTGAGCACATGTACCCTGTAGCAGATTTTTAAAAAGAAAAATCTCTTAATAGTTAGCATTTATTGTCTTATCAAATCATGATCATTTTCCAAAATTTTAATATTGATTTATTCTATAATGACATCATACTGATGGAAAATCCCTCTGGTTATAGTTTAACATACAGGGTTTAACCTACTCCACCCAATCCCCTTCATCGTGCCAGAGAGTTAGTGGTAATAGGTGTGCAGTGAGACTGCAGCTGATTTCAACATTGTCGGTTACTGTAAAAAGATTGCTCACTCACCATCCAATGTACTGAGAAGTCTCGCTTATCTGATTAGTCATGTGTTGAAAACTCGACTATTACCAAAACTCAGTCAGAGATGACCAGGTAAAGCCAAATGCCCATGATTATTTCTGTGTAGGGAGTTGGTGTGTAAGTTTAACAGCTTTATTTTCTTTGCAGGGTTTATTCCTGAAGGTCCAAATCAGTAACAGAGAGCATATCCTTCATTCAAACATGAGAAGTCTAAATATTGATATTTATGTGACAAGGAAAGGCTTAGAATTATAAACTGTGGCTCTGCAATTTAAGAGAGACTACTGGCCTATTGAAAAAAAAAACTACATTTATTTCAAAATAAATGATACATCGGGGTAAGGGTATAGCAATTATAACCAGTAGCATTGATGTCCACACTGAAGGTTTTGTCAATAAACCATGCCTGGTGAATCATAAACTCTCCATCAAAAGTGAGAGAATATTTTCAGTGGGAATAACATCAGGAACAAGAGTGCAGGAAAAATCCTAAGAACAGAAGTTAGGGTGATGAAATCCATATATATATATTTTTGTTTTTTGAGAGATCTTCACTATAGGGGACATGCGCTCACCAGACAGACAGAGAGAGACAGAGAGACAGAAGATGAGAAATCATCTCCCAGGGGGGATGCCCACGCCGTAATCCCTTCTCCTCCATTCTCCTCTCGGGATCTTGGGCACGCACACACACGTGCCTGGAGTGAGTTTTAAGCCACCGGGTCCGGGACGTGAACCGCGATCAACTACGTGGGAGTCCAATGACATAGCCATTACGCTAACTGCTGGTTCCCATGAAATCCATATTTTTGAGTACAAGATGTATTCTGTACTTTTGAGTACAAGATGTATTTTGAAATCAAGATGTATTCTGGCACTTTTTGTTGTTGTTGTTCAAACGTTCTTTCTTTCTTTCTTTTTTTTTTTTTTGGAGAGGTTTTCGCTATAGGGCGCGTGCGCTTGCCAGACAGACAGAGAGAGACATAGAGACAGAAAGTGAGAAATCACCCCCCAGAGGGGATGGTCACGCCGCAATCCCTTCTCCTCCATTCTCCTCTCAGGATCTTGGGCACGCATGCAAATGCACCCAGCTTGAGTTTTAAGCCACCAGGTCCAGGACGCGAACCGCGGTCGACTACGTGGGAGTCCAACGACATAGCCATTACGCTAACTGCTGGTTCCCCAAACATTCTTTCTATCAGATTATCCTGGAAAATTTAGGACAAATGACCACTGTCACTTTAATTATGAATAAGGTTACTTAAAATGCGATACATTTCAGTATTTTTCTGAATTTATAAATTGTATTTCCAAATGAACATTCTTCATTTTATTTTATTTTTTTTCTTTTAAGTTTATTCATTTGTTTCCTCCATGAAAGAGAAATGGAGGTGAAGAAAGACAGGTACCTTTAATAGGGTCTCCACTCTGCCAGCCAAGACCATGGGCACACACACATGTGCTTTGTGTGCCCAGGGAAGGAGCAAAAACATGAACACGTTACTTGTAAATTTATGTTTAGCAACTAGTGATAAGCTGGATATATTAGAATACATTGTAAACCTAATTCTGGGTAGTGTTATGAAAATGAATCTCTTTATAACTATTTAACCTACATTCACATGGATTTTCAAGATAATCTTTTTTTAATTGTCAGCAGGCATGTGCACTTGCCAGAGAGAGAGAAAGAGGGCCAGCCCTCAATGGCGCATGGTCGTGGGACAATCCCTCTTCTTCCATTTCTTCACCCTGTTGGAATTTGGGGCATGCAGATGCATACCCCTGATGCGTTTTTCAAGTTGTCAGAGCTGGGATTCTAACTGCAGTGGGCCATGTGGGATCTGGTTCTCTTAACCATTAGACTATCAAACTGGCCCTTTTCCATAAAATTTAGGATATATTTTTTTCTACTCTTTAATTTTAATTGAATGTAAAAAAAATAAGATGTAATTCACACAGGGCTGCATTTAAAAAAAAAAAAAAAAAAAGGCTTCTTAAAACTATGGCTGGATGTTTTGCTCTAGTCCTCCAAGACGGGCATTTTACTTTTTAGAGTCATTTCTAAAGTCATACGGCCATTAACTTTGGGGACTGTTTTGTTATGAATGTTGATACAAATTAAAACTCATGGACCTCATCTCATGTCACTCCATGAGTGTTAGCAATACCAGTTCTGAAATATATTATTGCTTTTGGACTGAAAACTGAGCAAGGGGACCAACAGATGGCATAAGTTGTGTTGTTGGACTCCTAAGTAGCTGTATCCAGTGGCTTAGAACTTATGCTGTGTGTGTGTGTGTGTGTGTGTGTGTGTGTGTGTGTGTGCCCAAAATCCCAAGAGGAGAATGGAGGAGAAGGGTTTGTGGTCTGGCCATCCCCTCTGGGGGATGATTTCTTGCTTTCTCTCTATCTCTCTGGTGAGTGCACATGCCCTATAACAAAAATCTCCCTTAAAAGACAAACAAACAAACAAAACAGAAAGAAAAGCTGAGCAAGAGAATTTTCTTGATTCATTTTGCACAAATCAGAAAAACCTGCAAGCTAGTCTCCTCATTGACCTCAGCAGATGAAGTAAACTGATAGTGTTAATTCAGATTGAAGAAATAATCTGAATCTTGCTTGATGTCGATTCACAATTTACATATGACATTAACTAACTCTGATAGCTGGTGAGGCGCTACATGTCTGCATAAGCTCCCTCCCACACCCTTCCCCATTCATGAATTATTGAACTTTGTAAGCTCACACTGAAACATCATAGCAACATTTTGTACATCAATTTTTTTGAGAGATTTTTGCTATAAAGTGTCAGAGAAACAAAGAGAAGCAGAGAGACAGAGACCCCGTAAACTCTCAGACAAGAAGCCATTTTAAATCCGAGATGTATCCTGGCATGTTCAGGGAAGCTATGCTCTAAACTCCATCTTCTAGACCCTCTAAACTCTTTTAGATAAGAAGCCATTTTAAATCTGAGGTGTGTTCTGGCATGGTCAGGGCCATTGAAATCCTCAACACTTATTGAACTTCCCTAAACTCTTTTAGATAAGAAGCCATTTTAAATCTGAGGTGTGTTCTGGCATGGTCAGGGCCATTGAAATCCTCAACACTTATTGAACTTCCTGCTCTTAGGAAAAAACTTCTTTTATAAATCTGAACTCAGAATCTCTTTCTACATTGGAGACCACATTGGAAAACACAGTAAAGTAGAGATTTTGTCACAGAATGACCAGAAACCACTGCAGAGGCACAAGAAATATGAAAAACCAAGAAAATATCTCTCCTCTAAGTGAAAAGAACAATCCTTCATCATTCACAGATAGTATAGTAGAACTTATGGAAATGCCCAATAAAGAATTTAGAATATTCATAATGACAAAACTAAATAAGATGCAAGAGCTGAGAGGCAATGAACTCCAGAAGATGCAGGAGAAAAGAGACGAGTTCCAGGAGGTGAGGAAGTTCTTGCACAATCTGAAAGAGGAAATACATACCATGAAAAAAAATCAAATGGAGCTATTAAAGTTGAAGGCTACAATACGAGAAATAAAAACCTCCCTCGAAAGTATTAAAAGCAGATTAGTCCATGCAGAAGATAGAATCTCAGATGTCAAAGGCAAAACCTCTGACCTAGAGAAAACAATCAAAAAAAACCTGAGAAAATAGCCCCCCCTCCCAAAATGAGAATACTATATGAGAAATACTAGATACCATTAAGTGCTCAAACATCCAGATAATCAGTATCCCAGAAGGTGAAGAAACTAATAAGGGCATTGATAATCTATTCCATGAAATTCTGGAAGAAAACTTTCCAAATCTAGAGAGGCAATCAAATATCCAGAACCAAGAAATACAGAGGACCCCCAATAGAATCAATCCAAGATCTTCTCCAAGGCATATCATAGCCAGATTGGCCAAATCCTCAAAGACAAGATACTAAGATCTGCAAGAGAGAAACATCAGATTTCTTACAAAGGTTATCCCATCAGGCAAACATTAGACCTCTCATAACAAACAATGCGAGCAAGGAAAGGATGGGAACATATAGTCAAAGTGTTAAGTGAAAAACAGTTTCAACCAAGAATACTATACCCAGCAAGATTCTCCTTCATATGGGAAGAAAAGATAAAAAAAACATTCTCAGATAATCAAAACCTGAAAGAATTTACCAACACCAGGCCAGCTCTTCAGGAAGTTCTGAAAGGAGTGCTTTACCAGGAAAACTAAAGACACGTATACAGAAACAAGAGAACAAAAAGCAACCAAGAAAATGACCAGCTTAACGCTAGCAACAAGAAATATAAATAATAACATTGAACATTAACTTCTGGGATTTAAACAGAAAGATCTGACCACAGTAACACTACAAATTCAACAAAAGAGAGATTAATTACGTCAGACTGAACTGGTCAAATAGAATTCTATGACTTTTGAGTAAAACATTACTGATCTTTTTTAACTATGCTTTATTTTCTCAATTTTTCTTTCTTTTGAGCTGTTGATAGGTTCAGCAATTTGTTAAAATGTTTTTTCTTCTTGTTTGTTTCTTTAAATGTAAACAAACTTTTCTCCCTCCCTGACCCTTCTGGAATTGGAAAATATTTGGGAATATTTTTATTTTATGACAGAATGGTAATTTGTATAAGTTCAATATAACTGTTGCCTTGAATCAGAAATTGGAAATATTCATTATTGGAAAGGGCTTTGACTGGAATGTCATATCTGAAGGTTAAAAGAAAATTATGGAACTAAGGTGGATCTCAAGTAAGTCAACAGAAGCTCTTGGAAAAATGGCCCGGCACCATAAACAGAAAGATGGCCTGGCAGAGAAGATTTGAGAAGCTACATGAAAGAATTCCTACCATAAAATAACCTGGACTTTTCCAGCCCAGCATTGTAGTCAGTAGAGATTGCAAAAAAGCAGCCACAACCAGAGGATTATCTTGAGGAAGCCTTTGAAGGAAGAAAAGTATTTTGGTATATCACAGAACGCTTGGTAGGCAGGGCTGAATTGAGAAGGTTTATGTGTGACTTGTGTGCTGGGCATTTGCTTTTCAACAGTTTGAGGAGTTGACATGTAAATATTTTCTCAAAAATATTTAAAACCATATAGTCTCTGTTATAGAGTCACAACAAAATTATAACAAATATTTCAAACATTATTGCTAAAATTCGGGTTTTTGAAATTTTGAAAGTGGTTTATTAACTGTCAAGAACTATGGAATATGAGCAAAAATTTTTTGATATGTAAAGTAAATGTTTGTGGGAAAACGTAAAAAATAAATAGATACATGTTAAAAAAAGAAAGGAAGAAAAGAAGAAAGGAAGAAAGGAAGGAAGGAAGGAAGGGAGAAAGAAAGAAAGAAAGGAAGGAAGAAAGGAAGAAAGAAGAGAGCAAAAGAAAGAAACAGAGATAGAAAGGGAGAAATCACCTCCCAAGGAGGATGGCCACACTACAATCCCTTCTCCTCCAGTCTCCTCTCAGGATTTTGGGCATGCGTGCATCATAGGCTCCCAGGGTGAGTTTTAGGCCACTGGTCTGGGACACAAACTACGGTAGCTACATGGGAGTCCAGTGATGCAACCGTTACACCATCTACTGGTCCCTGTGCATCAATTTTATAAAAAAACCTTTAAAATCATTTAAAATTTTGTTTGTTTTTTTAATTCCACAATTTCTTATTTATATTTAATTGTTATACGTCTTTATGGTGTACAATATGGTTTTCAAAGTGTGTGTGTAGTATGGGACAATCAAATCAAAGACTTTACTGTACATGTTTTCAGCCAAGAACCTTACATTGTTGTGGCGGGGTAGCTCTTTACAGTGCAATTCGTGTTATTGTCCCAAGGCAAATCAGACATAAATTTCTCAAGGTCCTTCCTGATTTCCTTAGCAGCATTCGTTGGAGGACCTTTTATACATTTGTAATAGATAAAAATAAACCAGATTGCAAACCCTTTTCATTTTAATTATTTTTTTAAATCTTAAGCCATGCACCAAGTTTTGGTTCAAATTGTGTAGATTAAGTTCAACTTAAATTGCATTCTAATAGTAGTTCAATAAGCATAGTTATGTTAAAGTATTTAAAAGCATGAAAAGTAAGGCCTTCCAAGCCAAACCACTTTCCCACGTGTTGGAGCTGCAGCTGCACTGCCCCCGGCCTTAATGTGCCCAGTAAGTGTATAATCCAGTCTCTGTGCAATCCTCCTTATTTACATTATTACCTTACTTCAGTAACAACATTTTCAGACCCACTTTTTTTTAAGAATTATTTATTTAATTTTATGATTATTATCCTTTTTTTTTTTTTTATTTGATCAGAGAGAGAGGGAAAGTGAGAAAGCAAGTCACCAGGTCCAGAATTTATTAAACTGTGGTAAGCCATGTGGGAGTCCAATGCCTTAAGAACCATGCCACCTGCTGGCCCAGACTTACTTCTTTTTTTTTTTTTATTTATATTATCATCATAATCTTCTTTATATTACATTGGATTACATATAACTTTACATTGACTTCCATTGCTTTTTCAAAAGGAAATGCCATGCATGTCAGTCAATACAGAGACATCAATCTCCCCGCTTTATCATTCAATGTCTTTTCCATGCATTTCCCAATAATTATTATTATTATAATTTTTTAAAACAATCACTGTTTCTCATTTTGCTTGTTAAAAGACTTCACCCATCATGAAATACTTCCCAGACCAGTCCAGTTGAGAATACTATACACGTCATCTTCAACAGATAATAAACCATATCTGTTTCTCACTAACATCCTCTCTATTGTTCACTTGCTATCTTTCTCTATCCTCTTCTGTCTTTTTTTTATAGTTTATTTTTTATTATAATTTTTTTCCCATCACAACACACAAATGAATTTTCCATCCAAAATACACTGTGCATTGGCTCAATCAAGCACGTCACCATATCTGTCCTCAGCAAATAGTTTCCCAA
>NW_006159436.1:1371920-1377998 GCF_000334495.1 Tupaia belangeri chinensis | reverse complement strand
ATTTTTTTTCCTATGTTTGTCCCTCTGCCCTGTCTCACTCTCCCATTACAATATCCCTGCTATATACAGTTGTCTTCCAGAAGAGTTACTGAAAAAGTGATACATACAAGTAAAGGGAGAGAGGCCACGAGTTCCAACCATCAGCTCATAAAGTTTTTGGCAATAGGGAGCATAAACTCCACTCAGGGTTGGATTAAGGGAGGGTCTCCTGCAGATCCGCAAGTGTAGGTGAGTCTCCAGGGAATGCAGTTTCAGGAAAGCAGTTCTGGTACGCAGGGATGATTATCAGCTGATGCGGCACAGCAGTCATCTTGTAGTTACCAGGAATGGTGTTGTGGGGGTCTGCAGTGTGAGTTGTCCTTGGGTATCTGGCTTCCTTAAGAATGGCAGAGTAGTTCTTGTTTTCCCCTGAGGTAATGCAGGGCTGGTAACTATCATCTTCTCAAGTTGCAAGTTCTTCAACCTTGTTTTCGGCCTCCGGGCCATCCAGCGCCGGAGAGGCCAGGGAGGCCGGGCCCCGGAGGGGTGCCAGGCCGTTCCCAGCGCGCGGCTGTGCAGGGGCATAAGCCCCCGGCCGCAGGGCCCCCGGAGGGGGGCCAAGTAAATAAATAAAGTAAAATTAAAGATTTAAAAAAAAACAATGTTCAAATATAGCCAATGATCTCAAAATCCTGGCAGAGGGCCAGCTGTGCAGAGCCTTGGGTAAGCCCTGTGCATAGGAAGCTGGTTCCCACATGGAGAAATTCAAGTCCCCGCTCTGGAAGTTTAAAAAATATTCTGAGTGCCTGTGTTTGTGTGTCCCAGATTTTAACAGGATAGAAAAATGGAGAGGGGGGAAGGTTCTAGTTGTGACCAGGCCTCATTGTGGGATGCTTTCTCCTCTCTTTCTCTCTCTCTTTCTCTCCCTCTCTGTCCCTCTGTCCCTCTCTGGTGTGTGTATGTACACTCTGGCAATTAAAAAGGAAAAAAATAGTCAAAGATATAAAAGTATGTTATAAGCATATGAAACACTTCCATAGAAAGCTGTTATATCCAGTTCTGCCTGGCAGGTAAGTAAAGAACGTCACTTCCTGACAGGCCCCTGAAACTCTTAAGTACAGGAACTTAAAGGCACAGTCAGATGGTGAGTTCCTGACTTGGCTCAGTAGCCTTGGGAGGCTTTTTCAAGAGTTTAATCTGAGATTCCTTACAAAAGGTTCCAGCAAAGCCAACCAAATCAATGAGCAGACCACACTGAGACTACACTTTTTTTTTTTTTTTTTAGTTTATGTCTCTCTTTAGTAAAAGGGGAATGGAGAGAAAAAAATGTTTCAGTAGAAAAGTACAGTGTACTTGTTAGTAGATTTAAGCTTTATTCATATTTGTTTTCTGAGGTTTTGGTATCTACCTACTATTTGAACAGAATCCTAACCTTTTTCCTGGCTTTAAGTCTAGATACCACAGACAGGCTGTGTGGGAGGGGGATGGGAAATGGCAGAGGCTAAGAGGGAGGGAATTAAGGGGGAAAAAGAGAAGTAAAATATATAAGAAACAAGAAATGGAAGATTATTTGTTGAAGATAACATGTATGGTAATATCTTTGAGCCAATATGTAGTGTATTCTGGGTGTGAAAACTCATTTTGTATGCTGCAATGATATACATAGAGTGAAAGTAAAATAAATAAATTTTTTAAATGACAAAAAAGAAAACTGTTACATCAAGAGCATGATGCTGGGACCAGCAGGTGGCATGGTGGTTAAGGTGCTGGACACTCACACTATGGCTGACCACGGTTCAAGTCCTGGACCTGGTGGCTTGCTTTCTCACTTCTCCTTTTTCTCTCTCCCTCTCTGTGTCTCTCTCTGTCAAGTTAAAAATAAATGAATGAATAAATAAAATTTTTTAAAAAGAGCATGATGCTTTTAATATAACAGTTTAATAATTAAATTAAACACACTATAGTAGATATTTTTGCAGTTTTGCATTTTAAATATTTCAACTTCATAAAATATTCCAGAGTGAAACCCTTGTAAGTTGCATGGAAAAAAAAATCAATTAATAGAATTACAAAAACACTGACCAGGAACCAGCAGTTAGCATAACAGCTATGCCGCTGAGCTCCCATGTAGTCGACCATAGTTTGAATCCTGGACTCAGTGGCTTAAACTCACACCAGGTGCGTGTGCATGCGTGCCCAGGATCCCAAGAGGAAAATGGAGGAGAAAGGATTGCGGTGTGACCATCGCCCCTGGGGGGGTGATTTCTCGCTATCTAACTCTCTATCTCTCTCTCTCTCTGTCTTTCTGGCTAGCTCACGTGCCCTATAGCAAAAACAAAACCAAACTCTTGACAAAATACCTGTGCATATATAGAGACAAAATCTCTGCCCTTAAAATCTTTGTACTACATTGTCTTGAGCTTAGTTCCTTGGTACAAAATTCGGGATTTTCCTTTAGTATACCTTTAAGCTTTATCTGACTCTTTCACCATTTATAAATTCCTTTAGTAATAGATAAGTGCTTTGTCTCTGAGATCTATCATTATGATTAAGGCAAAGAAAATGTTTCTCGAACTTTAAAAATAGTTTCTTTTCATTAGTGATATAAGCAAAATCATAATGATGGTCTCAGAAAGGAAACTTCACTGGAGATGAAATGTCTGACTGTACCTATGCTGCAGTAGAAAAACAGTTTTTAATTGTCCATCATCCACAACATTCTTTTTCATTTTTTAAGGAAATCCTTTATTGTGTGTGCTATTTGGTAATTATGGTCTCTGTATCTCCATTTGAATTCTTTCAGAAACAATCTGAGAGACAAAAATTCAATAGCAAAGTGTTTATTTTGAAAACAACCCCAAACACACTAGTCAATGGTTAGAAAAATAAGTCAGCAAAAGGGAAGAAATCAATTAATGCTACATTATCAAGTAAGTTATTTCTACCAGTAACTGCAGCTTCATCCCCAAGATCTGGAAAACACTGCACAACTCTCAGAGAGGCAAGGGAGCTGGGGAACTTAATTACCAATACTGTGAAGATTAATTGTGTCAACTAGGCTGGGCTATGGTGCTCAGATGTTCAGACAAACTCCAGTCTGGATCTTACTGTGAAGCTTAACATCTCTACTCTGAGTAAAGCAGATTCCTCTCCATTATATGGGTGGACCTTATTCAATCAGCAGAAGAACTGAATAGGAAACGACTGCCAGCAGACTGCATTAGGATCCAGCTGCTACATTGGCTGTTCCCTGAATCTCTAGTCTTGCCCTACATCTTCTGGTCTTGCCGAATCAAGAAATTCAAGGGGAAAAGAACAGAAGGAACATAAAAAAATATGAAAATGGCAAATTTGAATTTAGTCCTATCAATGATTATATTTAATTGAAGTGGTCTAAAAAACATTTTATTCATGCTAATGTATGTATTGATTGCTTCGGGTAGTAAGAACATTTTAATAATATTAATTCTTCCAGTTCATGAACATGGGATATCTTTCCATCTATTTATATCCTCCTCAGTTTCTTTGTTCTTATTTATATGTGAAATCTACAAGAGTCAAACTCACAGAAGCAGAGAATAGAATGGTGACATGTAGTGGCTGAGGGCAGAGAGAGAAGTGACCAAATGCTACAAACTTTCAGTTATAAGATGAATGTGTTTGGAGGATATAACATAGAGCGTGGTGTCTATAGTTAATAAAACTATATTGTTTACTTGGAATTTGAAGAGTGCAGATTTTAAATGTCCTCACCACATGCTCTCTCTCTGTCTCTCTCATACACACATACTCACTAACTATGGGTGGTGAAGAATGTATTAATTCAACTGTGCTAATTAGTACACAATGTATATGTATATCGAATCTTCACATTGCACAGTGTTTTTGTTCATTAAATGTTCTGAAATTTTAAATGTTTAGAAATCTACTGAGATTATGCATTACAAAATAAAGTTCAACAAGAAATACTAGCTCAAACAATTTCATTAAACTAAATATCAATTCTTAATTTTAAAAGTTTTAGAAAAATAGCACATTTCAATGTTGTAAAATATTTTACTAAATAAAAATGGCAAGACTTAACTAAGGGTTATTAAATATATTTAAAACAATGGCTACGTATAACTTCCCTGAATTAGAAAGACTGAATATGAAAACATTTTAGTTCCCCCAATTGATAGGCTTTCCACTCAACTTAAAACGCTAACTAACCTCTAAAGTCTTTTTTTTGGAGAGGTTTTTGCTATAGGGCATGTGTGCTTGCCAGAAAGACAGAGAGAAACAGAGAGATAGAAAGCGAGAAATCACCCCCCAGGGGGGATGGCCACGTTGCAATCCCTTCTCCTCTATTCTCCTCTTGGGATCTTGGGCATGCACACACACGTGCCCAGTGTGAGTTTAAGCCACCAGGTCCAGGACTCGAACCAAGGTCAACTATATGGGAGTCCCAGTGACATAGCCATTACGCTAACTGCTGGTGCCTAAAGATTCTATAGTTCATGAAACATCTTTTCAAATAATTAATATGCTTTAAAAAAAAAAGAACAACAAAAAATGAGGCAGAGGGTTGGAACAGAGGAAAAAAAATTCTAAAACAATGTGGAATTATTATTTAATTATAAGGACATGTAATATTATAGCTTAAAAAAGGAAATTTAATTTTATTCTGAATAGAAGGTCATTGAAAGAGTTTAAACAGAGGAATGAATGAATGATTTACATTTTTAATGATTATTCTGATTATTTTATGGAGGAATTTCACCAGGATGTGGCAAGAGCAAAAGCAGAAAGAACAGGAAGTCATTCAGTATTTGAGACCAGATACCATGTGGCTAGAACCCCAGGTGGTAACAATGGAGAGAGGGACAAATGTTCACATTAGGGTATATTTTGAGGGTAGCTCCAGAGACTTTGTGGTAGGAAAGGACAGAGGAGGTAAGGACTCCAAGTTTTTACCATGAAATTCTAGAATGGATGGTGCTGCCTTTACTAGAATGGGGCACCCGGAGACTGGAGCAGAGTTTTCTTGTCTGTTCTGATAACTTTGTTTTGGAAGAAGAAACCAAGGGGCCAGTGTAAGAATCTGGGCAGACAATGATAATGGGCACAGACAAATGGGTGAGAAAGAACTGGCAAGACTTCCAGGATGTGATGTTGGGAAAAAGGTGAGACAGAATGAGGAATCATGAAAACATTCAGTGTTGAGGCCAGCGAATAGCGTAGCAGGTACGTTGCTGAACTCCCACATGGCCAACTGTAGTTCGAGTCCCAGACCCGGTGGTTTGAAACTCATGCCGGGTGCATGTGTGTGCATGCCCAAGATCCCTGAGGAGAATGGAGGAGACGGTATTGCAGCATGGCCATTGCCACTGGAGGGTGATTTCTCACTTTCCCTTTCACTGTCTCTGTCTCTCTCTCCTCCACCCCCTTCAGTGCACACACCCTAAGGAAAAACCTCTTAAAAAGAAAGAAAGGAAGGAAGAAAGGAAGGAAGGGAAGAAAGAAAGAAAGGGAGAGAGAAAGAAAGAAAGGGAGAGAGAAAGAAAGAAAAAGAAAGGAAAAAGAGAAAGAAATAGAAGAAAGAAAGAAAAAGAAAGAAAAATAAAGGAAGAAAGAAAGAAAGAGAAAAACGTCCTCTGTCTGCCTGAGGCACATGGGTGGATAGTTATAATACAAAAGCCTGTGACTTACATGTGTGGTTTTTTTGAGCACCTATGGTATATCCAGGTGGAAAAACTCTAGTAAGTTTTCAAGTGAAAAGATCTGACACTCAAGGGTAGCCTTTTTTTTTTTTTCTTTTTGGAGAGGTTTTCACTATAGGGTGCATGCACTCACCAGACAGACAGAGAGAGACATAGAGACGGAAAGCGAGAAATCACCCCCCAGGGCGGATGGCCACGCCGCAATCCCTTCTCCTCCATTCTCCTCTAGGGATCTTGGGCACGCACGCACCCACGCCTGGTGTGAGTTTTAAGCCACCGGGTCCAGGACGCAAACCACAGTCGACTATGTGTGAGTCCAGCGACATAGCCATTACGCTAACTGCTGGTTCCCAAGGATAGCCTCTTGATGGGCTAGAGAAATTTAGGAAGACCTCAG
>NW_006159436.1:1351556-1371889 GCF_000334495.1 Tupaia belangeri chinensis | reverse complement strand
AGGAACAGGGGAAAAAGTCTGAGAGCTTGTACTCTGAAACGGGAAGAAAGGATGAAACACTGGGGGAAAAGAGGGTTCCTGGTGGAAATGATATCACTTCCAGCTAAAGAGAGAGAAAGAGCGAGAGGGAAGGGAGGTAATTAGGAATATTGAGTTTCCTTTACCATTTTGCCTGGGGCTGAACTTCAAGCAGAGATGCCAGATAGCATTAATTTATGTGTGTTTCTCAAACTGTTCTTTGTCCCCCAGGCCTATTGCTTCAGAATCCTCCAGAGCAGGCAGGGAGTTTGCACTTTATTTCTGTGATGGGCAGAGAAATAAAGCTTTGACTGGCCCCCACCAAGGTTTCGGTGACAGTGAATGTCTTAGGTCCTCAAGGAAGTGGCCTCTGCTCTTGCCTACACAACTGGCGGCGCCGCGTTACTGACTCACGCTTGCAAAACATGCCACAAAAGTCTATGGCTTAGTCCAGGGAGTCTTGAGCTTGTCTCATCATGAGCATCATCTGGAACCCTTGTTAACCACACAGATGTCCAAGCCAATTCCCCAGAAATGCTGATTCAGAGATGTCTGAGTCTGTGTATTTAACAAGCCGTCCCCAGGTAATTCTCATGATCCAGCAAGGTTGGGAAACATTGCTTTGGTCAAAAAATTTCAGCCTCATTTGTGAAAATCTAGGAGCAGATCAGAAGCAAAGGGCAAACAAACCCCCAGCTGAAGAAGCAAAGTAACTCCCAAAGTCTTCCAGATGTTCCCTGTTTGTGAATTCTGGTTTTATTAGACACCTTGCTTTTATTTATGCTTCTGGTTGAGTTAAGCATTCTGATATTAAAATTCTTTGCAGAGACGCTGCTGAGAATTACTCAGATTGTCAAACAAACTCAGAAAGGAAGAGGAAAGAAAGAAAGTGGGAAATACTAAAATGGTCTCATCAAAGAGTAATTAGAAGAGATTTTATGAGATGAATATAATCTCGAAGTATCTCAGCTCTCTAGAGTTGCTTTCTCATTTCCATTTCCCAAATCATTTCTCAGCTTTCTTACAGAGTTGTAGGTCTTCTCACTAATTTACAATTCATTGCCTAGCACAATTAAACAAAGGAATCTTTCTCCAATCTATAATGTTTTGCTTTGTCATTCCTTCTCCCTCAGGAAATATGTATTTGAAAGTTGATTAAAATATTCATCTCCCACCAGTATGCTCAGTTCTTGGTTCAGATATCAAATGTTCAGCTAGTGAGTTGGAACAGCTAAGCAGGTACAACAGATCTGCCTGCAGCAATTTGCTTCCTAAGTTTCAGGGATCAAGTAGGGATCTTTGACCAGCGATGAATTTATCCAAAAATTTCTTCTAATTTTTCTTGCATAATTAGAAAGGCTCAGCTACTGAGCTTGGATGGTAAAAGTTTGGAGGGCAACAGTTGACAGAGCAAAGAATTACTGTAATTTTTTTCCTTCTAAAATATTTTGCCAGAAGGCACATGTGCTTGAGGGACACACAGAGAGAGCGAGAGAGAGGGAGAGAGAGAAAGCACCCCTTCCATGAGGAATGGTCACGACACAACCCCTCCTCCTTCAATCCTTCCCTTCTTTCAGGATTCTGGGTATGCATATGCACACACTCTATGTGTTTTTCAAGCCACCAGATCCGGGACTCAAACAGTACTGACAGTCATGTGAGCAACCTTAATCACCAGGCCACCAGCTGACCCAGATGATTGTAATTTTATCATTGATGAAGGTTATGGCAACATATGAGAAGAATTCTGCATGAGAAAAATGTTTGCGATCTGAAACAAACTTGTTAGTTACCAAATATTTGAGCAAATACCCCAAGATTGTGATTGTGAGAGAGTCCCATTTCTTACTTGTACCTTTAAAAACCAGACATTGGAAGGGAAACATGGCTGAACATGGAAGCAAAACAGAGATACAGGATAAATAATGGCTGCCTGTAGGTCAGACCCCCTTCCCCCAGCACTTCATCGAGCACAACACAGAGCCCCTGTGACCCTGAGTTCAGCTGGATTTGAAGGCTGCACAAAGAGCTGTCCCGACCAACCTAATCTTAGACTTGGAAGTTTCATGATGTTTCTCTTTCTTCTTCTCCTTTCGAATATCTTATTATTACCAGTTTTCACTTTTACGTACAATGTTTTTGTTAAAAATTATTTCTTTTCTTTTCTTTTTTATTATTGCTCATTTTAATTTTTGTTATATGGCATGCATGCTCACCAGAGAGAGAGAGAGAAGGAAAGTGAGAAAGCAAGCTTTCAGGTCCGGGACTTGAACCACGGTCAGCTACTTGGGAAATCAGCACCTCAATCACCAAGCAACCTGCTGGCCTAACGTACAATATTATTTACACAAGCCCAGCTCTGATGCACTTTTTTTTTTAATGTTTCATGTGTTTTACATTTATTCACTGTACATCTTTAAAACACTAGTCCAGCACATTCATTATTTTTTTTTTTAAAGATTATTTTTTTTAGTGTTTCATGTGTTTTACATTTATTCACTGTACATCTTTAAAACACTAGTCCAGCACATTCATTATTTTTTTTTTTAAAGATTAAATGCTAAGAATAATTTGTTGTTATAAAGTGTTCTCTCTTTGTTTGGATCTACCTAGCATAATAGTGTGACCCTGTCAATCGGGTCCCTACGCCTCCAGGAATGACAAAGGAATCTTTCTCCAATCTATAATGTTTTGCTTTGTCATTCCTTCTCCCTCAGGAAATATGTATTTGAAAGTTGATTAAAATATTCATCTCCCACCAGTATGCTCAGTTCTTGGTTCAGATATCAAATGTTCAGCTAGTGAGTTGGAACAGCTAAGCAGGTACAACAGATCTGCCTGCAGCAATTTGCTTCCTAAGTTTCAGGGATCAAGTAGGGATCTTTGACCAGCGATGAATTGATCCAAAAATTTCTTCTAATTTTTCTTGCATAATTAGAAAGGCTCAGCTACTGAGCTTGGATGGTAAAAGTTTGGAGGGCAACAGTTGACAGAGCAAAGAATTACTGTAATTTTTTTCCTTCTAAAATATTTTGCCAGAAGGCACATGTGCTTGAGGGACACACAGAGAGAGCGAGAGAGAGGGAGAGAGAGAAAGCACCCCTTCCATGAGGAATGGTCACGACACAACCCCTCCTCCTTCAATCCTTCCCTTCTTTCAGGATTCTGGGTATGCATATGCACACACTCTATGTGTTTTTCAAGCCACCAGATCCGGGACTCAAACAGTACTGACAGTCATGTGAGCAACCTTAATCACCAGGCCACCAGCTGACCCAGATGATTGTAATTTTATCATTGATGAAGGTTATGGCAACATATGAGAAGAATTCCAAACAGTAATGACAGTCATGTGAGCAACCTTAATCACCAGGCCACCAGCTGACCCAGATGATTGTAATTTTATCATTGATGAAGGTTATGGCAACATATGAGAAGAATTCTGCATGAGAAAAATGTTTGCGATCTGAAACAAACTTGTTAGTTACCAAATATTTGAGCAAATACCCCAAGATTGTGATTGTGAGAGAGTCCCATTTCTTACTTGTACCTTTAAAAACCAGACATTGGAAGGGAAACATGGCTGAACATGGAAGCAAAACAGAGATACAGGATAAATAATGGCTGCCTGTAGGTCAGACCCCCTTCCCCCAGCACTTCATCGAGCACAACACAGAGCCCCTGTGACCCTGAGTTCAGCTGGATTTGAAGGCTGCACAAAGAGCTGTCCCGACCAACCTAATCTTAGACTTGGAAGTTTCATGATGTTTCTCTTTCTTCCTCTCCTTTCGAATATCTTATTATTACCAGTTTTCACTTTTACGTACAATATTTTTGTTAAAAATTATTTCTTTTCTTTTCTTTTTTATTATTGCTCATTTTAATTTTTGTTATATGGCATGCATGCTCACCAGAGAGAGAGAGAGAAGGAAAGTGAGAAAGCAAGCTTTCAGGTCCGGGACTTGAACCACGGTCAGCTACTTGGGAAATCAGCACCTCAATCACCAAGCAACCTGCTGGCCTAACGTACAATATTATTTACACAAGCCCAGCTCTGATGCACTTTTTTTTTTAATGTTTCATGTGTTTTACATTTATTCACTGTACATCTTTAAAACGCTAGTCCAGCACATTTATTATTTTTTTTTTTAAAGATTAAATGCTAAGAATAATTTGTTGTTATAAAGTGTTCTCTCTTTGTTTGGATCTACCTAGCATAATAGTGTGACCCTGTCAATCGGGTCCCTAAGCCTCCAGGAATGTTTCTGGGTTTTTTGTTTGTAGTACTTTAAGTAGAATTCACAGAGCAGGATGAGACAGTGTGTGAAGAACACCTGCTGTCGTTTGATGGTGCACACGCACTACCTAGAGTTGGTTCACTGTCGTTTCAGAGTGCAGATACTGGGAGCCTGGGCAAACAGCACACTGGTGACGCACTGTGTTCAGAAAAGGGTTCTGCGGTATGGGGCACTGCAGGAGGAACTCATTAAACAATGGATAAGAGGTTATAGATTCTGGGTAACCTGGATGTGAAGAGGAATTTGTTAGAAATAGCAGATAACTGAGGTTGGCAGTAGAGGGTGGGTGTGAGACACTAAACCAGTGACAAATGGCCATTGAACGGCCACTGGTCATAACATTACCCACTCTATCATTTTCTCCTGGTATCAAATCAAGCTTTTAGTTATCAATAACTTCCAGACTCTGTTCAAAGTTCAGGCTCTCTGCTCTGCCCCCATTGAAGTCCCCCAGGGGGCAGCACATGATGTAGTGGTTAAGGCACTGGATTCCCACCATGGTTTGAGTCCTGGATCTAGAAGATTGAAACTCATGCCAGGCGCATGTGTGTGTGTGTGCCCAGGATCCCAGGAAGAGGTTGGAGGAGAAGGGATTGTTGCATGGCCATCCCTCCAAGAACTGATTTCTTACCTTCCCTCCCAATGTCTCTCTGTCTCTCCAGTAAGTACACAAGCCTTATGGCAAAAACTTTTGAAACAAACAAACAAAAGTTCAGGAACTCAGTAAGACATGGTTTGGAAGCAAGCATGAGATTTGGAAGGGTTTTTGAGTTCTGCCTTGCTGGCTATGTGACCATGGCCAAGATGTGCAACTCTTCTCAGCCCAAAGTCAGTCATGTGTGAGACAGGGATAGAAATTCCTTGGATAGGAGGCTGGACAGTGGCACAGTGGTAAAACCTAATGCTCTGAGAAGCTGATCCATGTGAGAAGGTTCTGGGTTCACACCTAGAGACCTCCCTGAGTACACTTGGCACAGGTATGCCTATGATCCAGAGCTGGCTGAGGCTGGAAGCGAATCATGGCTTCGAGACTTTGTTGGGAGCATTATCTCTCTATTTCTGTTGCTCGTGGAATAAATAAATAAATAAACTTTAAAAAGAAGAATTCCTTTGACATAGAATCATCGTGATTATGACATACAATGATATCTATAAAACATTTAGCAAGGTGCTTGCCCATGGAAAGCACTAAATAAACGAACCTTATCATCACTACCATTATTATTATGTTTAGGCAATGGGTGAAGTTGTGATGAAGTTGTGAATATAACACGTTTTACTAATTTAAGAGAACCCAACTTCTAAATCTAGTGGAGTCTATTGTCTTTCAACATGTTTCTGTAGTGTGAAGAAGCTCATGATCAAATGGTAACTAGGGCAATTCTATCAGTGTAATAGGAAAATCATGTTAGTGCATGCACACGTTTTCCCAGACAAGGGGAGGTGGACAAATCAAAGTAGAATTATAACTTTCATGGGAGAAGAAAAACTCTTCATGTGGCTGCTGCCCTCAGAGAAGGAGCCCTTTCATCTGTTTTGAGAAATTAGAAACAAGTCCCTGCACTCAGGGTTTCTCCCCCCGCTGTACTGCACAAGGGGACTCCATCTGCACTGCGCTGGGCTCCGAGCAGGTTGCCTCCCGTGCCACTTTATCAGCAGCCACTTCCATTGGCCTGGTCTTAGTTTTTGCAGCTCTGAGCTAATCCAATGGTTGCTGCCATCTTCATCCCACTGTTACATTCATTTTTAAATGGGTGCCACCAGGAGGCCCATGATACTTTGGCCAGGTTCACAGCATGCTTTTGTTGCTGCTCTAAACACAGAACTACGTAGGCACTGGGCACTTTGCCCTCCCCCCTTCCTCTCCATATATAGTGCAGGGTTTTGGAAGAGTGCTATGTTTTATTTCAGGAACTTCTCGGGGCCAGCAGGTGAAGTGGTGGTTAAGGTGCAGGGCTCCCATATGCTTGCTTTCTCACTTTCCCTCTCCTCACTCTTGTCAAATCTAAAAAATAATAATAATACTAATAAAAAATAAAATTAAAATGAAATAATCCCTAAAACAAAACAAAAAACCTCTCTTGGCATAGTGGTAATGCAAGTGGATCCACATGGGAAAGGTCTTGAGTTTGTGTCCTGGGACCTCTCTGAACATGTTAGGTGTTCTCATGCCTGTGATCTGGGGTGCTGAAACTGGGGGTAGGTCACATGAAGACCCTACTGGGGCTGCCTGTCTCACTGTCTCTCTCTCTGATGAAAGAAGTAAATAAACTTTATTTTTAAAAAATCCAAACACCTCAAGAGCTATGGGACCTAAGAGGAGATCCATGTAGGGATTACTTCCTAAACTCTCATAGCACGATTCAAGCGCTTAGAACTACGAGTTCTAGCTGCTCATCTTCCCTCTAGATCACTCATTCATATCAATGATTGCAGAGGAAAATCAGGAGGAAAGAGATTTCAGAGCAGCCATAGTAAGAAATGAGAGAAGAGATGGAGAGTACATCACAGATTATCTCTCTACAAAGTATCCGTAGTTCTGAAAACATTTCATTTGATTTTGCAATAGCACACCCACAGACATTCTTTCCAGTTGACTTTTCAATTTGAGGGTTTGTGGATCATTCACAAAGTACAGCGTGTGCGTGCATGTGTTTGTGTGTGTTCGTGTGTGTGTGTGTGTGTGTGTGTGTGTGTGTGTGTGTGTATTTCCATTATAACCTTGGTTCAACTAAAAATAAAGTGGGATTAGAGTCAACAATCTCCCTCAATGGTCTGACCATTGGGATTCAGTGGTTGGAACTATTGCTATTAAAGGAGCCCTGCCAAGGTCATTTTCCTCAAGAATATGGAAGTTTCAGTAAAGATAAAGTGAAGGTCTTTCCGTGACCCTTGATATTTTTATTTTGTTAGGTTTTTGGTTTTAATCCAATGGATATGCAAGATTTACAACTACTATCATCAACTTCCAAAGGTCACTTTTTAAAGAATTAGCAAACAAATATAATGAAATGTAACGGTGAGCTCTGGCCCCAGAGCTATGTCCTCACTGCTCCTTCAGCCTGGAGTTCTCTTTCCATAAGAATCCACGTGGCTTATTGGTGAGGCAGTCCGCAGCCACTTTTCCCCACTGTTCCTGCTTTCTGTCCTTTCTCTTGACGTAATTTATTTTCAGGACACTAACACCAGTTAATCTACTCCATTAAATTAGTCTATTTATCGCCAACAATTGATCTAGAAAATACGTTTGCAAATTTTGAGGCCATCCAAATCGAAAAGCATCAGTATCTTATTTGATTTGTGCCAGGTGTCAAGATTGTTTTGTTTTGTTTTTCCCCAGGAGATAGAGACAAGGAGAAAAACAAATGAAAGATAGACAGAGAGTCAGAAGAAGCAAAGAGAAGAAAGAGAGAAGAAACGTAACTGGAGAAAACGCCTTTGCTTGTAAGCCTTATTTAGGTCCTTGCAAATCACATCTCAAAGTCTGCCCTGGGCCCAAGAGAAAATCATGGATATTTTTACAAGGGAGGCAGAAGGCAACTTTAAAGCCACTTTATGCCTCATGGGTATTTGAAGATAACACTTTCTTGCTTTAGGGGAACCTTAAAATATAATTAAACCTACAAGTTTGATATGGGTGATGAGTGGTATTCACCACAGCGGAAGACATAGAGGCTGATTGACTTTAAAATAGACATGGAGGTGTGGGAATCAAACACAACCTTCCCAGATGGGCTGAGGAAAATTTAGGTTAAGAGGTAATTTAAAGAGTTGCGCTTGAAAAATACTCATCAAAAGGAAGGAACTTTGGTACATGTGACAACATGCATGAATCTCAAATGCAGTATTCGGGGTACAAAACCCATACTCCAAAGGTTATCTACTATATGGTGTCATATTTATAGGACATTTTAGATAAGAGGAAAAAAAAAACCAAAAAAAACAGAAAATAGACCAGTTGCCAAGAACTCAGGGTTGGGGAGGGGGTTGGTACAATAGAGCATGAAAGACTCTCTGCATTTGTCCAAACTCATGGAGTTATGCACTAGGAAGAGTAGGTTTTATTATGTGTCTGTAATACTTACCTAAACCTAACTTTTAAAAGAAGAATAGCAAACAGTAACAACAAGAAAATGTACGCTCTCTACAAGAGTTCATCAGAGCAGCTACATTTCAGGTGGTAAACTGGACACTTGGCACAGAGTAGGAGACAGACTATAAAGTTTACTTTTCTTTCTTTTTATTTTTGATACTCTTTGGATTTTTGTGCCATACATATATGCTTCTCACTCAGAAATACTAAAGTAACCGAAGACTTGTAGGTGTGTATACCCTATACTACATTGACTCCAAATGCAAATGTTTTCACATTTTAGTATCTCTAACCCAAAGTGCCTCTGAGAGCCATGTCATCATTTACTAATGTCTTAGTGATACATAAAGCACTCCTGTGTCATAAGAAATGGTATCTGATTTTTTTTTTTAAGAAAGTATCTTGGATAGGCAATTCTCTGTCAGAAAGTTAAATTATAACAAGTCACAACTCATCTACAGAAAAACTAATAATCCAATTAAAATATGGGCATCTGGACAGACAACTCTCAAAGGAAGACATACAAATAGCCAAAAAGCATATGAAAAAGTGTTCAACATCTCTTACCATAAGGAAAATGCAAATCAACACCAGCGAGGTATAACTGGTGAAAAGGGAACCCTCTTACATTATTGATGGGCATGTAAATTAGTACAGCCACTGTAGAAAACAAAATGGAGTTTCTGCAAAAATGTACAAATAGAACTACTGTATGACCCAGTAATTCCACTCCTGGTATTTATCCAAAGGACAGGAAAACTCTGCCAGGAAGACACGTGCACATCCTGCACATCCATGTTTATTGCAGCATTATTCACAACTGCTAACCTAAGTGCCCACCAGCTGATCACTGGATTAAAAACTGTGCTGTTGAATACTTGGGCATAAAGAACAAGGGGATCTTGTTACTCAATACGAAGTGGTGGAATCTGAGGTAATACCAAAGGAAGCAAGCCAGATTATGAAAGCCAAACACTGCATGTCCTCGCTCAGTATGTATCAACTGTCTGCACACTGTGGCAGAAATGGAGAGATCTGAAGACGTAGAAGTAGAGAGGACAGCTGTGGATACCAGAATACCAGACAGTGTAGAGGATGGGCTACCAGGGAAATGGGAGCCGATCAGGAAAAAGGCATTTAACAGACACGGGAATGCAGGTAGAAGGGGCAAATGAGTTATGGAACAGAATATCACAATTGAATGGAAAAACAGACATTGCCAATTTTATAAAACTAACAGTACACATCATAATATAGTATTCCTTATTGAAATGATGAAGATGGTTTTATTGTTGATTTGATAGTTCATTCATGCTTTGGAAATTCATATTTTACCCTACAAAGATTCACAACAATTACATGTAAATAAGAAATTATATAATAGAGTTCAACATGTGGCATGGTGGTTAGGACACTGGACTCCTACTTGGGCAACCACAGTTCTAGTCCCAGACTGCCACAGGCCAAATTAAAAAAAAAATAATAATGATAATAAATAAAATTAAATGAATATTTTAAAAAGAAATTATAAAATAAAAATATAATTGTAACAAGTCAATCAGAAAAGTCTCCTAAAATGATTCAGTTCAAAATATTTCTTAAGAAAAGATTAAAGTAAAATTTCAAAGAATACAACAATAAGAAGAAAGGGGGGGGCAGCAGGTGGTGTGGAGGTTGATTGGACTCCCACATGGCCAACCGCGGTTCGAGTCCCAGACCTGGCAGTTTGCTTTCTCACTTTCCTTATCTCTCTCTTTCTCACTCTGTCCCTCTCTGGTCAAATAAAAGCATAAATAAATAAAGTTAAATCAAATAAGTCTTAAAAAGAAAGAAAGAAAGAAAGTGGGGATGATGAGGTGCTGTTCCCTTCAGTCTGGAAAGAAAACATCTGCATTTCCAGCACAATGAGGGAGTCCTGTAACTCGGCCAAGTGCAGCTCTAGTGCTAGGAATGAGACTTTTCCTGTTATGAGGAAAACAGCATTGAGCCACAATCTGTCACGGGCCAGAAAGGCAGTTTCGCGTACAAGAACATGTAAGAGAACAGAAAGATGAAAGAGCCCGGGAAAGCACGGACACAAACCCACAGCTGATCTGTACTAACAAACATAGGAACTTCTAGCCTACCACTGAGAGAAGATCGAAACCAAGGCGACTCTCAAGAGGTCTGAAACCATGGTGTGCCAACGTCAGAATCGGAGATCTCTCTGGATTTTATACATAGGTTTCTAGAGCTCTAGCTCTAGAAAAGTTTTGGGATAAGTTAATATTAGTCTTATTGCTACTTTGCCTGGGAAGACAGAGTAGATAAAAATTATGCATCAAATACAATAAAGCCAGTTTCCAAATTCATAGATATTTTCATTACTTTACATCTTTTAAAAATAATTATTTATTTAATGTTGCTATTATTATTATTATTTTTAACTTGACAGGAGAGATACAGAGAGAGAGAAAAAGGGAAAGTGAGAAAGTAAGCCACCAGGTCCAGGACTCAAACCACGGTTGACCATGTGGGAGTCCATAGCCTTAACCTTCACACCACCTGCAGGCTTCTACTTTACATCTTAGTTTATCACTGAATCTTACTTTCTCCTTTTTAGATTTTTGCCATAGAGTGTGTGCAGTCACCAGAGAAAGGTAGAGAGAGGGAAAGTGAGAAATCACTCCGCATGAGGGATGACCACACTGCAATCCCTTCCCCTTCACTTTCTCCCAAGATTTTGGGCATGTATGCACTGTGTCTGGGACTTTTCCCAGGATTTTGGGCATGTATGCACTGTGTCTGGGACTCAAACTGTGTAGTCAGTCATGTGGGATCCAGCCACCTTAACCTCCACACCACCTGCTGGCCCTATCACTAAACCTTTTCTCCTAGATGAGATAACTAGAAAGCTTAGTATACATCTAGTCCTGTTCTGTCTTACCTATTGTTTTCTAAATCATCTCTGGATTTGCCTGCCCCCTTTGTATCCATGTCTGACCCCCTGGTATTGACATATGATTTGGGGGGTTCTAAGATACAGAGATGGGAAGGTGATGAAGGGCATGGGGAAGAAAGGCAACAGACACTTAAGGTAGGACTGCAGTAGGGAATTCAGGGTGTTAGGAGAGCAAAAGAGGAGGACCTTTAGGAATCTACTGAGAAAGCAAACGGGATGTTATGCAGTGGGTTTTGCATGTCCTGTATAATAAAAATAGTTTGGGTAATTAAAACATGACTGTGACGTTAATAGAATGCAGTTTTCTGTGCCTTTGCTCTGAGGCTATACCCCATAGCCCATACCTTCAGAAGAGTCTATGTGAGGACTTCTCTCTAGACTCCAGGTTAAAGCTATTACCTTAGACCTAAGCCAAGGGTGAACACACTCCATGGCAAATTGTTGAGACAATAGTGCAAGAAAATAGGACCTACCAAGGCCATCTCTCTTTTTTTAAAAAAAAATTATTTACTTATTTTATTTTCAGTTATTATTATTATTATTATTATTATTTAATTTGACCAGAGAGTGACACAGAAAGAGAGAAAGGGAAAGTGAGAAAGCAATCCACCAGGTCCAGGACTTGAACCTCAGTTGACCATATGGGAGTCTGGCACCTTAACTACCACACCATCTGCCAGCCCCAAGCCCATCTCTTGATGGCTATTATAATAATCCTGAAGAGGCATTAAGTTGTAAAGACAAATAATACCTGTTGCAATTAATGGTAGAATGTAGGAAAGACAACCTTGGGGAGTGATATGTGAGTTATATATAATAACGATGTTCAGAACTATTTCTGAGAACTGAAAATCCATTTTTAAAATTTTAATTTTGTTTTTTATTTTGTCAGAGACTGTGTGCACTCTCCAGAGAGACAGAGAGAAAAAGAGAAAGGGAGAGGGAGAAAATTCCTCAATGGAGCATTGTCATGCTGCAATCTCTTCTCTCTCTCTCTCCATCCTCTTGGGATTTGGGGCATACTTGCTCACATGCCTGGCATGTTTCTCAAGCCACTGGGGCCAGGACTCAAACCATGGATGGCCATGTGAGATCTGGCTCCCTCAACCACCAGGCCACAGAACAAGCGGTTGAAAACCAGTTTTCATTCCACATCTTCTGACACCCAGGTTTTAAAATATTGAGGTATTTTGAAGTCAAGAGAAAGTGGGGACTGCTAATACCCAGATTAGTTGAAAATTGTTGCCCTGTTCTATCAGATGACGTGTTGTACTTGTGGAGTTCAAAACTAAGCAGCCTTTGGAACACTGGCACGACTACTCCCTGTGAGAAACGAGGAAATCAATGGCTCATCTGATTCTAGGGCCTGGAGAACGGGGATGGGCATGAGTAGAACATACCTTAAGATTTGGTACGAGGTTGGCATGGCTTGGAAGCAGACAGAGGCTGCCATTCATGTGAGAGGGTGTTGGCCCTCATCCTATGGTTGCTAGTGAACTTACATTAGAAAACAAAACAAAACGAAAAAATAATCAGAAAGAATAAAACATCATGGCTTATTGATTACCTGGGACTGAATTAATCGGTGTATGAATGATCTGGTAGGGTATCTCTAATCAAAATTATAGCGTCACAATCTAGTTGACAGGTACCCTTTTAATCAGGGTCAGTCTTCTTCTGGATACTGGACAGTTGGTTGATTGAGGGTTCATCTAAATTTCAAGGGAAATTGGAATTAAAGTATGAGGGTTTTTTTTGCTTTTTGTGTTTTTGTTTTTTTGGGTTTTTTTGGTGCAAAAAATTTTGAAAACTAGGGACCAGCAGTTAGTGGTAGAATGCAGAAGAGACAACCTTGGGGAGTAATATGTGAGTTATATAATAACAATGTTCAGAATTATTTCTGAGAACTGAAAATCCATTTTTTAAATTTTCTTTAATTTTGTTTTTATTTTGTCAGAGAGTGTGTGCACTCTCCAGAGAGACAGAGAGAAAAAGAGAAAGGGAGAGGGAGAAAATTCCTCAATGGAGCATTGTCATGCTGCAATCTCTTCTCTCTCTCTCTCCATCCTCTTGGGATTTGGGGCATACTTGCTCACATGCCTGGCATGTTTCTCAAGCCACTGGGGCCAGGACTCAAACCATGGATGGCCATGTGAGATCTGGCTCCCTCAACCACCAGGCCACAGAACAAGCGGTTGAAAACCAGTTTTCATTCCACATCTTCTGACACCCAGGTTTTAAAATATTGAGGTATTTTGAAGTCAAGAGAAAGTGGGGACTGCTAATACCCAGATTAGTTGAAAATTGTTGCCCTGTTCTATCAGATGACGTGTTGTACTTGTGGAGTTCAAAACTAAGCAGCCTTTGGAACACTGGCACGACTACTCCCTGTGAGAAACGAGGAAATCAATGGCTCATCTGATTCTAGGGCCTGGAGAACGGGGATGGGCATGAGTAGAACATACCTTAAGATTTGGTACGAGGTTGGCATGGCTTGGAAGCAGACAGAGGCTGCCATTCATGTGAGAGGGTGTTGGCCCTCATCCTATGGTTGCTAGGGAACTTACATTAGAAAACAAAACAAAACGAAAAAATAATCAGAAAGAATAAAACATCATGGCTTATTGATTACCTGGGACTGAATTAATCGGTGTATGAATGATCTGGTAGGGTATCTCTAATCAAAATTATAGCGTCACAATCTAGTTGACAGGTACCCTTTTAATCAGGGTCAGTCTTCTTCTGGATACTGGACAGTTGGTTGAAGAGAAAGAAGGTAAAAAGTCACCCTAAGGACCAGCACTTGGCATAATGTCTATGTTCCTGGACTCCCATGTAGTGGACTGCGGTTCACGTCCTGGACCCGGTGGCTTAAAACTCACACCAAGTGCGTGTGCGTGTGTGTACCCAAGATCCTGAGAGGAGAATGGAGAAGGAATTGCGGTGCGGCCATCCCCCCTGGGAGGTGATTTCTTGCTTTCTGTCTCTCTGTCTCTGTCTGGTGAGCGCACACGCCCTATAGCTAAAAAACCTCTAAAATTTTTTTGAAAACTGTGCATAACTTTTTTGGAATACACATTTTTCATAAATCCTTTTTAAATTACTCTCTCTCACGGGGGAGAGGGGACAGTGAGAACGCATCCCCCAGGAGGATGACCATAACCACAATTTCTTCTTCATGCTCCTCTTGAAAACTTTTTGGGCAGGCACTCACAGGCATCTGGTGTATTCTTCAAGCCACCAGGTCCAGGACTCAGACCACACAGTTGGTCATGTGGAATCCAGCTGCCTTAATCGTTATACCACCAGCTGGCCCTCATGAACTTTTTAAAGACTTCCTCTTCCCCCATATTTTATATCTTAGCTACAATGCAGAGTATCTGTGTTCATCATCCCAACTGTCCCAACTGTCCCTAGTACGATTGAAGTCTATGAGCAGGCATGTTGAGAACCCAAAGCAACTCACCCTACCTTGGGAAGATCAGAGAAAGCCTCATCTGACGAAAATGTGATTTTTGAACTGAAACTTGAAGAATAAGTTCTGAGAAGCGGAAAAATCAGAAGTACTCCAGGTGAAGAAAGCAGGAATCTCTAAAATAAGAATATGTAATGGTACATCTTAAATTTTGAGTATACTGTGACATCGTGTGTGTGCGCACAAATATGTGTGTGATGTCATTTTTTCTTTTATTCCTTTTTTTTTTTTTTAGAATATAAAATGGTGGAGTGATAGAGGGTGGCTGGGAAGATCCTGGAGGACTTTAAAAATGTCTAACACTGTAATTTTTTACTCCCTTCTCTGACATTTCTCTCCTGGCAACAAAGTAGCATAGACAACATTTTGCTGGTGCTGCATGAGGCAAAGTAACACCTGAGCACTTGCTCAAGGGCGATTTAACTGCTCATCTAACGCCAAGCAGTAAAAACTTGTTTGTGTCTATGATCCCAGTGGCCAAGACTCAGACTCAGTGAAAAATACGTTGAGTAAGCCAATGTCAATTTTTATGTGGGCTGATTTCTAACTGTGGCCACACTCTAAATTCCCCTGTATCTCTCCCTTGAATTAATTGAAATTAACAGTGACTCACCAACCATCAAAGGGATTCACAGACTTTAACAAGGAGGAACCATTAATTAAGGCTTACTGTATCAGTTTCAATTTGATTTAAAAAAATCTTAGTTTGCTCCTAGCCATTCAAATATGAAGCAAAGAGGATCACTCTTGTCCTTAAAAGAGAAACTCGCAAATCAGAACTGGTTTAATTCAGGCATAGTTCTGGCATATTAGATGTGTTAGAGGGCTAGCCAGTGGCGTGGTGGTTAAGGTGGGCCTGATTCCAAATGGCCAGCAATGCAGTTTGAATCCTGAACCCAGAAGCTTGAAAAACATGCCTGGTGCAAACAAGTGTGTGCTCAAAATCCCTTCTCGGAAGAGACTGCAGTGTGACCATGCCCATGGGTGGGGCTTTCTGATTTTCCCCTTCTCTCTCATCTCTCGCCAGCACATGCAAAAAAAAAAAAAAAAAGTTTGAACAATTTGAAAATAAATTTAAAAATATCAATTTTTAAAGAATCTGAGAATGAGAAAGTGCCTAGTTTGATTTATTTGTGGCTATCCCTGATTGTCTTATTTGAATCTTGTGTGAGGTGACTTCCAAAAGTTTGTGATAAAAGAGCAAGTTTACTTTTGGTGCACGACAAGTTTTGAAATCCACGCATAGTTTTTTCATGATACACATTTTCCTGGAAAGACACTACGTCCCGATAAAATACCTTCCATCTAGTACTACGCTTTGTCCTGTGAAGTTGGGATGAGACGTTGTAAAGCACTTTGCGTAGTACTTGAAACGAAATAGTAACTCAGTGAAGATTCACAGTATCAAAATTTGAAAAACATTATTAATTAATTTATTTACTGTGAATGCTTCTAATAGACCACTTGATCCGAGTCTCATGGTAAGCCTGTAAACGCAATCAGTCCCATCTCACTGATGACCAAACCGAGTCTAGTCTGGGAGGTAATTCTCAAGGACAATGCACATAGAAAGGTGCCAGGTTGTACTGGTTGCTGGTCTACTCGCTTATTTTTATGTGTAAGTCCCTAAAATGTATTTCCTAAAATATCGGCTTATTGTCTGTCTCTCACAGATTTGAGTCCTCCAGCAGGAAGGGGCTGTCTTTTTCCATGTCTCCATGCCCCAGACCTAGAACAGTGTCTGGAACACAGAGCGTTCTCTCTATCCACTGAATAAGTGAATCACAACATATGCTATTGCCTCCGTTTTTTTCTTTCTCCAAAGATCCCAATTTTTTTCTACTCTTCATAGGTTTCTGAGTATCAGTTACATGGATGCTTATCACTTGATACCCATTAATAGGTTTTATCTCAAAAGAAGAGCAATGTAGGTAGGGGCCAGTAGGTGGCATGGTGGTTAAGGTGCTGGACTCCCACATCGCCGACCACAGTTCGAGTCCTGACAGCTTGAAACTCACGCCAGGCGTGTGTGCATGTGTGTGTGTGTGTGTATGTATGTGTGCCTACCCCAAATCTCTGGGGAAAAAAAAAAAGGCAATGTAACTGAAGGCGTGGGTAATTTTGTTTGTTTCCCACACCGCAGAACTGAACAAACAGGTGTGTGTGTACATTCTAAAGTGACCTTGAGAGCTGAGCTTACGTGGAGAGATCATTGATGTCGTGATCACGGGGCCACGGGATGGCTGAGGCAGGCTTGGAGAGGAGGGTCTGAAAGCATTACTTCAGTTCTGCTGGTTGGAAGATTTCTGGGATGGCCTCCAACCATTCTCTTTAATCTTCCCCATACCTGATCCATCCTGATGAGAGAAAACTGAGCTAAGATTAAGAGATTTCTATGACTAATTATGAGAAAGATTTCAAGGTTTATTTAGAAGCTGTAGAAAGAGACTTTACCTTATACTTAATGTTTAAGGAAACATAATCCTGGAATAATTGTCTAATAAAAATTGTTTGACTCCTTTTATTTGTTTCTTATTTATTAATGTTTAGTTTTTGGTCAGAGCGTGCACGTGTTTGCCAGAAACAGAGGGAGGGGGAGGAGAAACCCCCCCACAGTGGGCTGTAGACACATCACAATCCCTTCTCTTCCATTTTGCCCCCTTTTCAGGATTTTGGGCACACACAGCTCTGTGCCCAGCATGATTTTTCAAGCTGTTGGGTTTCAGACTCAAACCATGCAGTTGACCGTGTGGAATTCAGCTGCTTTAACCACCACTCCACCAGCTGGTTCACCTCCTTTTATTTTAAATGAGATCCTCATTCACAGTTGGGGATGAATTTAGCAACACGCACTAAAGAGATTATTTTTCTGATCTCAGTTTCATTTTCTGAGAGGCCCCAAAAACAACTTTAATTTTTTAAAGAAAGCAAGCAAGCAAAGAAACACAAAAGGATTTGAATTCAATATCAAGGACAAGTTTAGTGTCCCATGGCTGAGTCTTATCAAACACAGAGATGTAAAGTGCATTTGAAAATACAGAAGTTTGTATTTTTATTTAAGTTGGGTTAATAGATTTAGTTTCTTTTGTAGCCTTCTGGACTTGGGCACTTCATCTCTCGACGTGCCCACACGAATGTGCCATGGCCTACATGTGAGGAGGACACCTCGCTGGCTAGTCTGTGTCTGAAGGCAAGGCTGCCCCTTCCCTCCCGTGGCCATCTGGTACTCTGACCACTCACAGGGACACTGTGAGCGCTTTTCCAGTTCCATGTCACAGTATCGCTCCAAGTTTTCCAGTTTTACAACCTGTTTTATATCTGAGAAACGGAGGCCAAAAGAAAGGAAATAGGGTCCCCGAGGTGACACACTAAATAACTGGCAAAGCAGACATTCCAGCAAGTCGAGCTCTGCAGCTTGAACACTTATCCATGATCCTCCACGCCTTTCTCTCCAAGTGTGCAGCCCTGTGGAACAGGACACAGAGGAAGATTCCACAGCTGTGCCATCACTTTGTGTGGGTTTTCTTTTTGTTCTTTTTTTTTTGCCCTTGGTTTTTGCCATAGGGTACGTGCACTCACCAGAAATAGACAGAAAGAGACCAAGAGAGGGAAAAGTGAGAAATCACCCCCAAGAGGAGTGGCCAGTGCCTTCTCTCTTCTATTCTCCTCTTGGGATTTTGCACGCATGCACATGTGCCTGGCATGATTTTTATGCCACTGGGTTCTGGATTTGAACTGTGGTCAGCCATGTGAGAGTCCATCACCTTAACTACTATGCCACCTGCTGACCTCCATCATTATATCTTTTAAAAGTGATGGTGTCAATGAGCTCCTCAGAACATTTGACTCCGGTTGTCTCTGCTAGCTAACGAAAGTCGATGCCCCATAGATGTGTTTTGTTGTTCCTGCTTTGCCACAGGGGTGATACTTACAAGACAAAGCTAATAACAGCAAATATGTCTCAGAAGAAAAGCAGAGCTGTCAGCCCGACTCCCACAGCAGAATTCTGCCATGTTCACTTTAGAAGCAGGAAAGTTTTAGATTTGACCTCAGGAAACCCTATTCCTGTGTGTAAGGTACTTGACCTTTCTGAGCCTCAATTTTCTCATATGTAAAATGGGAGAACAATATCTGACCTGCCTACTTTCTCTTAGTTTTTATGAGAGTTTGAAGAAACTGTGGCAAACACAAAACTCCAGATCAATGTATTCATTCACTCAGCCATTTGGTCAGCAATGACTTGTTTACTGGGTGCAGCCCTGAGGTTACACATCTTAGCTATGAGGAAAGAAGATTCCGGATTAAAATTCAGTTTGGTTTGTGGGTGGTTAATAACACAAGCGCTGTTGGATTTCTTTTTAGAACTCAGAATGTATAAATAGACTTGAGAATTTCTAAATGTATTTCTCCTTTTTCAGGGATGGCTCTTTTCCATGAAACCTAAATGCATATCGTTTAAAATAGAAAAACAAAAAATAGGGACCAGCAGTTGGCGTAATGGCTATGTCACTGGACTCCCATGTAGTCGACCTCTGTTTGAGTCCTGGACCTGGTGGCTTAAACTCACACCGGGCGCACATGTGTGTGTGCGTGCATGCCCAAGATCCTGAGAGAAGAATAGAGGTGAAGGGATTGTGGCATGGCCATCCCCCCAGGGAATGATTTCTCACTTTCTGTCTCTCTGTCTCTCTCTTTCTGGAGAGCACACGTGCCCTATAACAAAAACCTCTCCAAAAAAAAAAAAAGATATCTGTTAAATTTGAATGACTGGGGTCAGCAGGTGGTATGGTGATTAAGGCGTTGGATTGGATTCCCACAAGGCCAGCCACAGTTCAAGTCCCAGACCCAGTGGCTTGAAACTCACGCCAGGCGCATGTGCGTGCATGTCCTAAATCCTAAGAATAGAATGGAGAGGAAGGAATTACAGTGTGACCATGCCCCCCAGGGGATGATTTTTCATTTTCTCTCTCTGTCTTTCCCTGTCTCTTTCTGGCGAGCACACACACTCTGTGGCAAAAACCTTTAAAAATTTTGAATGACCATAGAAATTATGTTACTATCAGGAGTAGAAGATCAGGGGTCCCAAGGATTAGGAAGTGGAACTGGGTATCTCACAAAATATTAATACTGCCATTTATTTATAGTATTTACATTAAATAAAAAGAGAAGAAGGTTTAGAGTTAACAATAGCCTCAGAGTCCAGATGATGAGGACCTTGTTCTGAAGGAAGAGGTTCTCCCAGTCCTTCCCAGAACCTCCCCTCTATGAACATGCTCCATGCACACACACCTTCCAGCAATGCCGTCTGAAGTGAACTCTGTGGTTTTTGTGTCCTATGTGCTTAGAAGAAGGCCAGGTTCATAGTAGGAGCTTAAAAATATTTGATGAAAGAATGAGGGACCAGCAGTTAGCATAATGACTATGTCACTGTACTCCCATGTAGTCAATCGCGGTTTGCGTCCCAGACCCGGTGACTTAAAACTCATGCCGGGCGGGTGTGTGCGTGCC
>NW_006159436.1:1307122-1350957 GCF_000334495.1 Tupaia belangeri chinensis | reverse complement strand
AAAAAAAAAAAAAAAGAATGAATGAGTGATTGACAGAGACCTTATATGATGAGAGGGCTTTAGAGGACCAAAGGAAGAAGGAAAACTTCATTTTTAAAAAATCTCCTTGTGGAATGCCTAGCGATTCTCTTGATAGGCTTTACCTGACACCACTACCAAAGGGGCTGGTATCCCTACCGTCTCTTTTTCCAATCCCCGATCACTTCAATAAAACAGAAGAAACTTTTTTTTTTTCTGATTCTAGAATGCAGTTAGACTCCATTAGCACAAGTAGTATTTTGGGTAAAATAAAGAAGAGATAAACCCAGGTAAATACCTAGACTAATGACAAGACTTAGATTTTAGTGTTTTTAAGCATAGAACCACTCATTATATCTCCATTAAAGTATTTTAAGGGATCCTCAGGTGAATTATAATGATTAATGCAAAGCAAAAAGCTTCTGGACATATTTCTGCAAGCAAAAAGACTCTTCTTCTTTGAGAGATGATGGCTCAGCTCAGATATTCTCTCAAAATTGTCCATGACAAGACAAATCCATTATGCAGAATTTTCAGGGTAGAAAATGCACAGTAGTGTGAATTTAAGAGACTCACCTTTAAATGAAACTATTAGACAATGTGACAATGCAGTTCACAAATCTGGACAAGTGGCTTCATTTCTATTTTACGGATGGAGCAAGTGAGACAAGGAGGGCTTAAGGGATTTCCCTAAGATAGTAGATCTAAGCTCCCAGATGTCTATTCTCAAATTGATTAAGAGAGTACTTGGTGATCAAATTAAAAGACTGAAGGAAAATCACCTACTAACTATCCAGGGCAGTCTGCAGTCTGCAACTAGAATTAATGGTAAAATGAAAAGAAGAAGAAGGAAGAAGAAGGAGGAGGAGGAGGAGGAGGAGGAGAAAAAGAAGAGGAAGAAGAAGAAGGAGAAGAAGAAGAAGACCACTGCTCATCTCTTGTATGAACTCAAATGACCTCTGGCTTCTCAAGATGTTTTCCTGGCAGTATGGTTGAGAAGATAAGATAAGAATTCCTGAGATGACCTGGGATACTTACCAGTAGAAACAGCTTCACGGGAAATGTCTGCCTTCTGTCTTTTCGAAATTAAGAAATCATTAACAGAAAGCAATATTTGTTTTTGATAATAAGAAGGCAGCATGTATCGTAATAGTCTAGGGCTTGTCGGCTCAGTCTAGAAAAGCATCTGCTTAACAACTGGGCGTTATTCAAACACGGCCACTCCCTGTCCTCTCTCTCCGCAGGCACCTCCTCTGTGGCCATGGCCATCCTCAGAGATACTGTCACAAGGAGTGATAGCTATAGCCATTGTCACTTTGATCTAAACCTTGACCCTTGACATTCACAAACATGACTTATTTTTAGGGCTGTCGAGGAGAATGAGTGTCAGGAGTGACAACCACCATGTAGGGACATATTTTGTAGGGACAGTGGATTCTGTTTCACTTTTTAGACTTTAGGATAGTGTCTACCTCTGTTCTACTGAGACCACCTATGGATTTGTCCCAAATTGACTGTGCCCACTTTTTAATTCTTTCTGAGCATCCAATGTGATCCTTAAAGACAAACACACATTTCACTTACTCATTTTCTTAAGACTCAGTGTTAAAATTCTTGCATATGTTTCTGCTGCAAGATTTCACGTTTTTTTATTGACCCTGCAGGTAGCCAGGAAAGCGACAGAAAGGTCTTTGCTTGCAGAACCAGCTTCAAAAACCTCTGAGCTCAAAGCAGGAAACTCAAAAACATCAGGTATAGTTGAATACAAATTATTTGGATTTAGAGAAATCTTTTGAAATGACATCAGGAGTGAATCCTGATGGCAAGGGTAACTACTTAGGTCGAGAAAATTCTGCATGGAGGTGGGATGCGTCTGCCTGTCTTCAGCAAGAAGGGCAGGCTGCATTCCCGATAGATTGTGCAACTACGCTGGCCTCGCAGCACCTCCCCTGCTGAAACCCTTGCTCAGGTTCCCCGTAGTACTGACACATACTCATCAGAATTCTGTTGGCAACGAGACACACATATCTAACTTAAAACGCTATAGTTCAAAAGTATGCTTACTGGCTCACAGGACTGAAAATTCCCGGGCATGGGACTGGTTCCAGATGGACCTAGGAGTTCAAAAATTACTGCCAAAAATGTGTCTGTCTCAGGGTGGGGTCTGGATAAACTGGATACAAAGGGTTCAGGAGCTGAGGTGGAGAGATGGTTCAAGCACTAAATCTGTAGAGTCAGAGCCCGTTGGCATAACTTGGCCTTCTAAAATTTGTCCCATAGGCATCTTACTTCCCTCACCCTAGTGAAGGTCCTGGTCTGGGACTAGCAGATGCCATAATAGCTTCATCACTGGACTCCCACGTAGTCGACTGCAGTTCAAGTCCCAGGCCTGGTGGCTTAAACTCATGCTGGGCACGTGTGCGTGCGTGCCCAAGATCCTGAGAGAATAGAGAAGGGATTGCAGCGTGGCCATCCCCCCTAGGGGGTGATTTCTCTCATTCTGTCTCTCTGTCTCTCTCTCTCTGTCTTTCCAGTGAGCGCAAGCACCCCATAGCAAAAACCTCTCAAAAAAAAAAAAAAAAAAAAAAAAAAAAAAAAAAAAAAAAAAAAAAGTCCTGGTCCATTTCCTCTTTTAGCTCTTGTTTTCATGTTTTTTATGTGAGTTCTTCCCATGTACCCATGCAGTATTCAGAAGCCTACTGAAGCTCTAGGCATAGCTCTACTACTTGACAGACTTTCTCACTGTCACTTATGCCTTCTCCAAAACCCTCTTACCATAATTTTAGGGGAGAATGTCCCTAGGGCTTATGCTCGCTGGCTCTGAGAGCCCAGCCTGGGTCTGGCAGAATCGCTCAATGGAGTGATCTCCAGACAGTCTCCTTTTCTTCCTGACACGTGGCTGGAACATTTCCCACATCCCTTGCATCTAGGTTTGCTCCTGTGACCAGTTCTGACCAGTGAAATGGAAGTGGAAGTGAAGACCATCTCCCTTAGGCCTGAGTCCTCTTCATGTCCACTTCCTGCTCATTCATTGGCTGGACACAGAGGTCCAGCAAGTGCCCCTACGGCTCCAGAGGACTTGCGAGGCCCCAGATTATGGTGGCCATTAGATGAAAAGAGCCTCAATCCCTGAGTCAGCATTTGGAGAGAGTATTCCTGAAGAGCCACTTCATTGGGAATGTGTGGAATGGACTTTTCTGTGTGAACAAAACCAGGCACTGAGCTTTGGGTGGTGCTTGTTACAACAACTAGTACTACTTATAGTACTTGTCCTACATGACACACTGGGGGTATGGCTGTTTCTAAACCTGCTACCAGTGTCAAAAAGATGGAGTGTTCTGACTAGCCGAGCGTGAATCACATGCGTATCTTTGGAGCCCAAAGTTAAGTAGAGTGCTGTCCCAAACCACACAAGGCTAGAGCCATGGAGAAGTAACTCCCCCAAGGAAAATCAGCAGGATTTTGCTAGAATAAGGGAGAGCAGGGATACCAGACAAAGACAGAAAGAGAACCAGAGGTCCACTATAGACCCGCCCGTGACTCTTCGGGCTGGCCTCTCCAACACTGTGCTTTAAGAATGCCCAGCATTTCGAGGTTTCCCTCACACACTCCCGTGCTGGCTCTTCCTATCTGCTTCCCCACCTTTCCTTTTCCTCATCTCTTGGCCCTCACTCTCTCATACTCCTTTAATCTTCATCCAGAAAATCTCTGTTTGTCTTTAAAATGCAGTTCGGATACCCTTTCCTTTAGGGTGCTCTTCACGTCCTAAGTAGAAGCTCTCTGCCCTTCTCTCTCTCCCAGGACTCCGTGATTTGTGTTTCATTGACTTCACCTAATTTTTTCAAATGGTTTAACTATGAGATGCTCAAAGCTAGTTATAGCTTTGGCCCTAATACCTAACATAATGCTTCCACCTGGTGAAATACTCCCGTGAATGAAGAAAGGACGAAAGTCCAATTATCCAGCTGAGCGCTAAACCTACTTTTTGAGTGGAAATCCACAGAATAGCAAAATCCATGTTTCCATTCTTATCATTAAGGAAGTAAGAAACTTCATAATAAAAATAATCAATTGCATGAGTTTCTTAAACTGTTTATGCATTTTGCAAATTTTTAAAATATATTTATTTTTTTTTCCGAAAGAGAAAGACAAAGAGACTAAAGAGAGAGGCAGGGAGAAAGCACTCTCAACAGGATCTTTTTTTTTTTTTTTTTTCGCTATAGAGCGCATGCGCTTGCCAGACAGACAGAGAGAGACAGAGAGACAGAAAGCGAGAAATCACCACCCAGGGGGGATGGTCATGCCACAATCCCTTCTCCTCCATTCTCCTCTCAGGATCTTGGGCACGCACGCACGTGCACCCAATGTGAGTTTTAAGCCACCGGGTCCAGGATGCGAACCACGGTCGACTACGTGGGAGTCCAGCAACATAGCCATTACGCTAACTGCTGGTTCCCCCAACAGGATCTTGATGCCAGGACTCACTGCAGCATCAGCCAGCCCCATATTCTGGGCTAATGTGTGTCTCACAGCCTCAGAAACTTCTCCACATATGAACCTGGAACCTTCCCACATGGGTCAGTCTCACAGAATGTGACACTGTGCCACTGTATCACCATTTGGCCCTTAATTGACAAATGTTTGTGTTAATAAATCAAAGGACTAACTTTTGAATTAGATGAGGTATGTATCATTTATTTTGTACAGGAGGTATTAGGAGAACTTAGTTATGTCAAAAACTCACCTGCATTACTATGTGTGAACGTGTGTGTGTGTGTGTGTGTGTGTGTGTGTGTGTGTTTGCCAGGAAAAAATCAAGAAAATATTTTGAAGTATAAACTACTTCGTGAGAATAGAATTTTTTGTTTTCCTTTCCTTTCCCATTGTTTAGGATCCCTAGAAGACGAGTATCCAACATAGAGTTGCTGGGATAAAACCATAAGGAAAGCCTTGGATTTTATTGTGATCTTTTTTCCTCTCTCTCAAATAAAGATAATGTCCTCATTGTCTGATTGAGACAGAAAGTCCCCACCACCCTATTAAAAAATTTTTTTATTAAACCCTAACCAGGGATTTCTGAAGCCTCCATTGATAACACACAATGGCCTGTTCTTCTGGGACGTTTCATGGCCATTAAGTAAGTCGCTGTTAGCTCATATGATGAAAGAGTGAGAGATGAGTAAAGGGAAGCTGAGGGTTCATCAGCCAAACCCTGGCCTGGCAGGGGAATGTGGGCAAAAGCAGGAATCTATAAATAGCAGACCAAGCTAAGAAATGCCAAATTTGTATCTTGTTTATTTAAAAAAGGAAGTATTTATTTGACTTCATTTATTCATTTATTTTTAATTTGACCATAGAGAGACAAAGAGAAGGCGAGAAAGCAAGCCACCAGGTCCAAGACTTGAACCATAGTTGGCCATGTGGGAGTGTCCAGTGCCTTAACTACCATGCCACTTGCTGGTCCCCAAATTTGTATCTTAATGAGGAGAAAAAGATAACCCTTCAAATAAATGTTTCCAGTATCTTTTAGCTTAGGGGAGAGGAAGAAAGGGGGGAAGGGAAGGAAGGAGGTGAGTGAGTGCTGCCATGAGCTGGAGCCAGTGCTTAAGGCAGCTTCATCTCCTCTCTCAGGGGCTTTCTGATGCCAGTCCTCTCTGCCCTGGGCCATGACCAAGACCTCTCCATTGCACACAGGAGAAGTTACCCTATGCAGACGTGTTGGGCTGAGCTTATTTGTCAAACTCTTTTTTTTTTTGGAGAGGTTTTCGCTATAGGGCACGTGCACTCGCCAGACAGACAGAGAGAGACACGTGTTGGACTGAGCTTATTTGTCAAACTCTGTACTTTTTTTTTTTTTTTGAAGAGGGTTTTTGCTATAGGGCACGTGCACTCGCCAGACAGACAGAGAGAGACATAGAGACAGAAAGTGAGAAATCACCCCCCAGAGGAGATGGTCACGCTGCAATCCCTTCTCCTCCATTCTCCTCTCGGGATCTTGGGCACGCACGCACACGTGCCCGGCGTGAGTTTTAAGCCACCGGGTCCGAGACGCGAACCACAGTTGACTACGTGGGAGTCCAGCAACATAGCCATTACGCTAACTGCTGGTTCCCCAAACTCTGTACTTGAGAAAATGAGGCTATACTTCTGTTGGTTTGGCTTAGTGCTCATCCACTAAGCAGTGATTTTTTTTTTAACTCCTATGCAAGAAAAGTTGCCAGTGTCCTAGAGCTGTTGTAGGCCAAAGCCAAGATGGCCAGATGAATCTACATGTGAGAGAATGGGATCCTGTTTCCAAGGTGATGGTCCCTGCAGCTACCCTTCCTCAGGAGGGAGCCCACAAGGTCATAATCTCACTGGCCTCCTTCCAAATTTGAGTCTTACGGCACTGGAATTTAAAAAGACTTCTGATCCTCATGTTGCCATCTCATTTGTTTCTAGAAATTTCTACACAGTTTCTAGAAATACTTGTTTTGTATGGAAGTGTCCCAAGGTCTTTTTTGGGCTAGCTTTGGCTCATGTCCTTTCTCCTGTCATAACACGTCCTTTCCAATCAGGATGACAACCATCTGCCCTTGAGGCTGAGAGGCCAAGACAAATATGATTAGCACTGCTATCTTCAGAGTGCTGACAGCATGCTTGCTACTGGACAAGCAGCACGACAGTTTCTGAATTGTCCTCCAGCCAAGTGCAGCCAGCCCAAGTCACTGTGCCAAGCGAAGTTCCCAAGAGACTTTGCACAAACTGCAACACAGGAGAGGAAGCTATTACAGTTAGGTGAGAAATGCTCTTTCATCGGCACCTGTTCTCTCCACCCCAATTAGACAATACAGGAAGCCACTGAAGAAGATTGAATATTTGGGCCAGTAGGTGATATGGTGGTTAAGGTGCCGGATTCTCACATAGCCAACCATGGTTCGAGTCTCAAACCTGATGGCTTGAAAATCACACCAGGCAAGGGTGTGTGCACGCTCAAAATCCCTAGAGGAGAATGGAGGAAACGTGGTTGTGGCATAGCTATCCCTCCTAGGGAGTGATTTATCACTTTCTCTCTCTTTGTCTCTCTCTGATGACCACATGTGCCCTATGTCAAAAACAAACAAACAAAAGATTGAATTTTTTTTTTTTGGAGAGGTTTTTGCTATAGGGCACATGCACTCGCCAGATAGACTGTGAGAGACAGAGAGACAGAAAGCAAGAAATCACCCCCCAGGGGTGATGGTCACACCGCAATCCCTTCTCCTCCATTCTCCTCTCTGGATCTTGGGCACGCACGCACACGTGCCTGGTGTGAGTTTAAGCCACCGGGTCCGGGACTCGAACCACAGTCGATTACGTGGGAGTCCAGCGACATAGCCATTACTCTAACTGCTGGTTCCCAAAAGATTGAATTTTTAAATTGTTCATTTATCACTGCATGGTCTCATTTCACTCAAATATGTCCAGTAGTCAAACCCTCCCAAATCTCTTTTCTCAAACATGTATGAAATTCATCATTCGTTCACATGAGACTTTCTGTGCCATATTGGCATGTTCACCTCTGCCCAGGATTCTAGTGTCTCTCCCACGAGAATCACGTGGGTATTCTTCCTTCTCAGAGTGAAGCCCAGTAGAGCTATTTTGCCTCCACAGCAACTGCCTTCATTTTGTCTGAATTTGTAGGTCCAGATGTTTGTTGCTTTGGATGGTATCGCTTCCTTCTTTGCTGCAACATTTCTTGCATCCAGTCTGGTTGTGTTGTCAGGACTGCTGTTATTGTTTTTTTTGTTTGTTTGTTTTTTTCTTTTGGAGAGTTTTTTTCTATAGGGCGCATGCATTCGCCAGAAAGGCAGAGAGAGACAGAGAGACAGGAAGTGAGAAATCACCCCCAGGGGGGATGGCGACATTGCAATCCCTTCTCCTCCATTCTCCTCTCGGGATCTTGGACACGCATGCACACGTGTGAGTTTAAGCCACCGGGTCCAGGACTTGAACCGTGGTTGACTATATGGGAGTCCAGCAACATAGCCATTAGGCCAACTTCTGGTCCTTGTTACTGTTTTTTATCATACTAATTGGTTTATATTTCTGCAATGATTTTGATAATAGTTTATGCCCCAAAGGTTTATATGCTGAAAGCTTCATCCCCAATGTAATGGTATTTGGAGGTGGTGAGACCTTTAGAGGTGAGGCCTAAAAGGAGTAGTTTGAATCATAGAACACTACCCTCATAAATGGGTTAGTGCTGTCTCAGGAGAGGAAGTGGGTTCTCATAAGAGAGAGGGTTATATACTGTAAGACAGACCTGAAGATCACTTTCTCTCTGCACAACCTACTGATCTTACTGCTTGTGTTGGCCATGTTGTGATGCAACATCAAAGGTTGGCCAGATGCTGGTCCCATGCTTTTGGACCTTCAGTCTCCAGAATTGTGCACCAAATAAACCTCTATTCTTTATAAATCACTCAGTCTCATGTATTTCTATTTAGCAATACAGTAATGGACTAAGACCTTTCTATTCTACTTAAGATGTGGATTTTTTAAAAAAGAATTATTTATTTTATTTTATTATTTAAAAAAAATTTTTTTGAGAGGTTTTTCGCTATAGGGAGCATGCACTTGCCAGACAGACAGAGAGAGACATAGAGACAGAAAGTGAGAAATCACCCCCCAGGGGGGATGGTCACACCACAATCCCTTCTTCTCCATTCTCCTCTAGGGATCTTGGGCACGCATGCACACGCATCCGGCGTGAGTTTTAAGCCACCAGGTCTAGGACACGAACCGCGGTCGACTACGTGGAAGTCCAGCAACATAGCCATTACACTAACTGCTGGTTCCCTTATTTTTTAAATTTGACCAGAGAGACAGAGAGAGAGAAAAGGAAAGTGCGAAAGCAAGCCACCAGGTCTAGGACTTGAACCATGGGTTGATCATGTAGGAGTCCAGCACCTTAATCACCATTCCACCTGCTGGTCCCAGATGTGGATGCTTTATGTTTTGCTAAGGAAATAGCAATTTCTACCACCATAAGTCCAAGGACATTATAGAATAAATTTATATTTTCAGTGATATTTTTCTTTTGATGTGTAGTTAAAAGGGACTTGAGAAATTATCTGGCCTAAAGTTTCGTTTTAAAAAAAAGTTTATTTATTCATTTTTTTTCCATAAGAGAGAGAGAGCACATCATCAACAGGGCCCTCAAGTGGCAATCCACCCTCAGCCTCCAGGTAGCCTCAGATCATGGGCAATCGTGTACATGGAGTCTCCGGGGATGTCTCTAGACTCGAGCTGAGAACCAGAAGTGTGACTACCCTACAGAACACTGCTTTTCACTGCTGTGCCACTCTCTGGCCTTCAAACTCTCCATTTTCATGAGGTCATCAAGAACTCTTCCAAAGTCAAAATCTCATCTGCAACAGGCCAAGAACTGTAATCAGATCTCAAACTCTTCATACTAAGCTCTTGCCATTACCCCAAGCTGTGCCCAGGACCTGGCTACCTGAAGATTCTCAGTCATTCTGTATCTCCTTGACAGTAACCCCGTGTTACTGCAGGACAGCTTGTGCCCACGAGGTGGGATGGATATTGTTTCTCACCCTAATTGCTTCTTGGTCACCAAGACTCCAAATGTTTGAGTGAAGTCACGCTCGTGCTGGGTGGTGGCTCTTGTTTGCCACCGCCATTCACTTTCATTGCTGCAACTCACACAGGTCAGCACCATGGCCCCTGAATGGGCTCAGGTGGCTTACTGATGGCCCCTTCTATATTATGTCAGTTGGTACCCAACCCACAGAGTTCAGCAGATCACACAGAAAAACAAGAGTAAGCAAGAAGATTTGCTCTTCTCTTGGATAAAAGCACTATTTGAGCATCTTTCAGATAGGAGTTCCTGGCAAGATGTGTCATCTCATTTTACCTTCCAAAGAGGATTGTAGTGAGAAGAAATGATACAGTGAGATGTAAGAGCTCATAGAAATTGCTCATCATCAAAAATCGATGTGGCTAATGCTACTGTTAAGTACTTGTTTTTATTTTACTGGTCTCCTTTAAAATTCTTTCTTAAAAATCTAGACAAAATTGCCACATATAATGTATTATAACAAATTATCTGGGAAAAATTTGCTAATCATCTTATTTTGGCCAAATGATTTCTCCAGATGGATATGCAACCAAGACCCTGATCCAGTATCAGTTGTGCCAAGTGAACAAATGGAAATAGATGAGAAAGGTGGGAACTTTAGATGGAAACTTTTTTTCTTTTTCTAACTTTCCAACCTAGAGTCTGCTTAGAAGTGTTAGACAGCTCTCGGATTCCACAAGGGAGAGTGGGATTTCAAATGGAAATTTTTATTTTAAGTGCCAAGAGCCTTTTGTCTCTAGAGTAATGTTTTGTTTCGTTTTTTTCTTTCTTAAATTCTATTGCTTCTTTCTTTCCTTTGCTAAACTATTTTCCAGTCATTTTATTAATATTTATCTGTTGCAATGGAAACATTTTGATTTGGGTTTTCTACAGGTTTCTGTGGGCATGCGTAATAAAGTCAACCCCTGTATTTTGTGTGACTTTATCAGTACATTCCAAAAGAAATATTTAAAGGGTGATGATAGGACAAAAAGGGTCATATCGTTACTCCTAACCCTACGTGCCATTCTTCTCTGTTGGCACATTAGGGTTTAGCGAGGAGCAAGTTTTTTGAACATTTACTTTCAACCAGGTTTGATTTTCAGTGTTTTGTTTCTGAATTCAGCATTCGTCTTAAGTTTTCACAGTAGTGTTAACCTCTTAAAGTAATAAAATTACCTCATACACTCCACATTCAAATTCTTAAAATTGGATCTTCACCAGAAAGACAGAGGGAGACAGAAACAAAAAGCAAAAAATCACCCCCTAGGGGGTTTGGTCATACCGCAATCCCCTGTCCTCCATTCTCCTCTTAGGATCTTGGGCACGCACGCATACGTGCCCAGTGTGAGTTTAAGCCACCGGGTCTGGGACTCGAACCACGGTCGACTACATGGGAGTTCAGCGACATAGTCATTACATTAACCGCTGGTCCATCAGTGATGTATTTTATAGGCTAATCAATGCATCAATGAATATTATATATGCATTAGATTTCTGATCAGCTGGCCTCAGACACAAGGACATTGCTGGGCAGATATGCGAAGATATAGGAAATCTTTAGTTTTAAAGTTAATATAGATCTCTGTTGTTCTATACCTTCTGGGTTCAGCTTCAAAGCTGTAAAGCTCCCCAAGCTAACACTCACCCCTAACAGACCCCAGTGTTAGCCAGGACAGAATCCGTCCAGGCACCTACATCCATCTCTGCTGCCCTGTACCTTCTGGGTCCAGCTTTATGGCTGTAAAGCTCCTGAGCTAAGAACCCACACACACACAGACCCCAGTGCTAGCCAAGACAGAATCCATCCAGGCACCTCCATCACCTGTATCCAGCTTCGAGGCTGTGAAGCTCCCCCAGCCTTCCCCCTCCCCAACCCCCACAAACCCACTTCTGGATATCTACCTAAAGGATAGGAGAATGCTCAGTCATAAAAGCTCTTGCACAACTGTATTTATTGCGGCATTATTCATGATTGCTAAGACATGGAACCAACTCAAATGTCCACAAACCGATGAATAGATTGAAAAAGTGTGGCACATATACTCCACGGAATATTATTCAACCATAAAAAACAACAAAGCCCTGAAATATTATAGAAAGTGGATGAATATGGGAGATTTGCTGCTGAGTGAAGCAAGTCAGGCTATGAAAGAGAGTCATTCAATATATCTGCTTAACATATACCAACTGTCTACACTGTATGGTAGAGACCAAAAGAACAGAAGACATAAAAGCATTAAAAATTGTTATGGACACTAGAGGCAAAGTGGAAGGAGAGTGTGGGAGGGGAAAAGCGTAAGAAAGGAAATTTGGGGAAAAAATAGAGAGTTAAGATATTTGTGAAACACAGATATGGTTTATTATCTGTTGATGAAGTTGTGTATAGTATTCTCAACTGGACAGAGGTGTATATCTTGCTGGGTAAAGTCTTTTTACAATCTAAATTATGTAAGGTGATTGAATGTATACATAATAATAATGACACAATAAATTTTTTTAATTTAAAAAATAAAGTTAATACAGTTATCTAACCACAAGATTGATCACTGAGAATAAAAATTCATGCCTTCTTAATCACTAGAGCTCTGGGATATGATCTTCTTCTTTTCCTCTCTGATATGTGAGAGTTTATAATCTCACGTGAGAAATTTACCTGGATGTAATGGTGTCCTCCAAGTAGACCTCCAGTGGTCACAGAGTAGAAGGGCTCATAGACCAAAATAACATCCTAGGTTCACACAGTATACTAAGTCAATTTAAAATATATAGCTAGAAGCATGGGGAAAAGGTCAGAGTAAGAAATTAACACATTTAGGGACCAGCAGTTGGCATAATAGCTATATTGCTGGACTCCCATGTGGTCGACTGCAGTTCAAGTCCCAGACCTGGTGGCTCAAACTCACACTGGGCACGTGTGCGTTCATGCCCAAGATCCTCAGAGGAAAATGGAGAGAAGGGGTTGCAATGTGGCCATCCCCCTCAGGAGCGGGAGTGATTTCTCACTTTCTGTCTCTCTCTGTCTTTCACACCCTATAGCAAAATCCTCCCCCACACCCCCAAATAAAGAAAGAAAGAAATTAACAAATTTAGATGAAGGAGTAGAAGGACCACACTCCCAGAATCCTTTGTCATTAGGGTTGACATAGCTATCTCTCTTCCTCTGCTGCATGAGCCTTCCAACTGCTAGGCATGCCTTGAGGACTAGCATGGAGACTTCAGCCAGAAAGCTGAACAAGAGGAAGGAGCCTACAACCAACAGCACATTCTCACTCTACTAGAGAGATGCAAGCTGTAGCTTGCCAATCAGCCTGCTAAATGGCTTCGGATTTTACTTGCCTTTCTTGGGAAGAGGATAAGTCGGGTCAAAGTAGGTATCACCAATGGGTAGCTGATAAAAGATCCCATGAATATAGAGTGCTTTCTGTGCCTCAAGTATACTTAGTGTTTCATGACTATTCAGAGCCTTATATAGCTCATGAAAATGTGGTGTCTATTACCTTAAGTATTTGTCAGAGTTCTCTGGAAAGAACCAACAGAAGATAGATAGGCAGATAGACAGATGAGTTGGAATTTGTTAGGGTGCTTGATTCACATGATCATGGAGGCCAAGAAGTCCCATGACAAGTCATCTACACGTTGGAGATCCTAGGGTGCGCAAAGGATGACTCAGTCTAAATCAGAATGCCTAGAGCCAGGGAAGTTGATGGTGCAGCTTCATTCTGAGGCCAAAGGCCAAAGAACCAGGGGAAGAAAGAGAGTACTAATGTAAGTTCTGGAGTCCAAGGACTGGAAAGCCTGTCGAAGTTCTAATGACCAATGGCAGAAGAAGGGTATCCCAGGTCCAGAGAAGAAAGACAAAAAATTTACCTTTCCTTTGTCTTTTTGTTTTATTCTGGGCCTCCAGTCAACTGGATGATGCCTATCCACATTGACAGTATATCTTTCCTGCTCACATAAAACATTGTCATAGACACACAGAGAAACGATGGTTACCAGATCTCTAGATAGTCCTTAGTTCAGTCAAGTTGACACCTAAAACTAACCATGACACTCTCCCTTCCCTTTCTATCTTTGTTTACTATGTATATACTCCTCTTACTTTACCTCTGTATAGCATATCTCCCAGATTACTAACTTACCTGTATCTAACAGGTCATAAATTGTGTGTAATTCTCATAACTACTTGCCCATGTATCTTTTTGTTTTGTTTTTAAAATTATTTATTCAACTTTATTTATTATTATTATTATTATTTTATTTGTGCTCACCAAATCACTAAAGAGACACTGGGGTGAGGTTGGGGAGAGAAAGTGAGAAAGCAAGCCTCCAGGTCCAGGACTTGAACCACAGTTGGCCATGTGGGAATCCAGCACCTTAACCACCATGCCACCTGCTGGCCCTGCCCATACATCTTATAACCTGCATCTCTCACATTTGTTTTGTTTTTAATCTTTGTCAAATTTATTTTTTTTAATTTTATTCATTGTCATTATTATTGTTATTATTATTATTATTGAGGTTGACCAGAGACAGAGAGAGAGAGAGAAGGAAAGTGAGAAAGTAAGCTGCCACGCCCGGGACTCAAACCATGGTCAGCCATGTGGGAGTCCAGCCACCTTAACCACCATGCCACCTGCCGGCCCCTGTTTTCTTATCTTCCATAGCATAATTTAATATTCTCAAATACTACCACAAGCATAATACAGTAACATTCATAATTGGTTGAACGTTGTAATAGGAAAAAATGAAATTATTGCGTTGTTGGAAAAGTAATGATGCATTTTTGCATAGAAAACTATAGAAAGAATATGCCATGTCTTTTCCAACAACCCAATAGTAGACAATAAACAAAAAGTACCCTTTACTTCTAGGAGATGGACAAACATCTTCCTGGTGACTACAGCCAAACAGAACCTCAGAAATCTAAAAAGCGATTCTCACTCCAGTTAACAGTACTATGATTTGCCTAGATACTTAAGTCAAAAATGCAGGCCCCATCATGAGCCGTCTTAGTCTTATCATCTCATACTCCACTCATTAGTAAATCCTATAGATTCTGACTTCTACACACATTCTTTTTTTTTTTTTAGAGGTTTTTGCTATAGGGCACGTGCACTTGCCAGAAAGACAGAGAGAGACAGAGATAGAAAATGAGAAATCACCCCCCAGGGGGGATGACCATGCCGCAATCCCTTCTCTTCCATTCCCCTCTCGGGATCCTGGGCATGCACACACACACGCCTGGCATGAGTTTAAGCCACCAGGTCCGGGACTCAAACTGCAGTCGACTACATGGGAGTTTATCGACATAGCCATTACGCCAACTGCTGGTCCCTACACACATTCTTAATCCATCTGCTTCTCTCCATATTTACTATTTCACCATGTTAGGTCACCATTATCTCTTGCCTTGACAAAGCAGCAGCTGACCAGCTAGCATCTCTGTGGCCACTTCTGTCCCTCTGCAGCTCATTTGCCACAGGGCAAGCAGAGGGGTCTTTTAAATATGCAAGTGGTAGGTGTGTCCTTCAATTGCTTGTAAATGGAGTCAGCTAAAGTGAGATCAGTGGAAGTAGAAGTGACTCCAATGTCCAAAAATAAACAGAGAAGCCAAAAGTGTTACATCCATGCAATGGAATGTTTTTGTCCATAAACAGGAAGAAAGTCCTGACACGTGCTACAACATGGATCTTGACATTATACTTGTGAAAGAAACCAGTCACAAAGATCATGTATTGTACGATTTCATGTCTATGAAATGTTCACAATGAGATGAAAGGTACGTTAGTGATTGCACAGCGCTGAAGAGGGGCGGATAGTGGGGCAGGGAAGTGCTAGCTAAAGAGAACAGGATTCCTCTGTGTGGATATACCAAAAGTATGTTCCACTTTAAACGGGTGAATTACATACCGCGTACATTATTTCTCAGTAAAGCTACTTTGTTAAGGTAGTCAGTGGGCAGAAAACATCTAAATCATATAGGGATTTGGAGAAACGCAAATTCTCAGAACCCATTCCAGACCTCATAAAGAAACTCAAGGCCTGGGTCCAGCTGTCTGTGTTGTGACAAACATAAAGTTTTAGCAACACTGAAATAAATTAAAATCCATATTTCTTTTTTTAAAGAATTATTTTATTTAACCTTATTTATTTATTTTAATTTGACCAGAGAGAGACAGCATAAGAGAGAGAAAATGAGGAAGCAAGCTGCCAGGTCTGGGACTTGAACGGCAGTTGGCCATGTGGGAGTACAATGCTCTCAACCACCATGCCACCTGACAACCCTTAAAATCCATATTTCACACCAGGGTCTACTAGGATCTATAAGGTCTTATTGTTTCTATTTTTTTTAATAATTATTTTATATTATTTAACTTTATTTATTTATTTTAATCTGACCAGAGAGCGACAGAGCATGAAAGAAAGAGAGGCAAAGTAAGAAAGCAAGCTGCCTGGTCCAGGACTCGAACCACAGTCGGCCATGTGGGAGTCCAGTACCCTTACACACCACACCACCTGCTGGCCCCAAGGCCTTATTGTTTCTCTAACACCAACTTCTATCCCAGCCACGTTGACCTTCTGTGTCCTTGTCATGCCAGCTGGGTCCCCTTCTGAGGACCTTTGCGTTATTAGTTCCCTTTACCAAGATGTCTTTTCCTGAGGTCTTGGTGTACTCCGCTCCTTTTTTGCCATTCAGTTACTTAAATATAATTTCCCCAAAGAAGTCCTCTTAGATCATCCTAGCTAAACTAGACTTTTATTCACCTGGGCACATTGCCCCTGGTATATTAGTTTCACCACATTTAAAATTATATGATATTTTCGGGACCAGCAGTTAGTGTAATGGCTATGTCACTGGACTCCCATGTAGTCGACCACAGTTCGACTCCCGGACCCAGTGGCTTAAACTCACACTGGGCATGTGTGCGTGCGTGCCCAAGATCCCGAGAGGAGAATGGAGGAGAAGGGATTGCGGTGTGGCCATCCTCCCCTGAGTGGTGACTTCTCGCTTTCTGTCTCTCTGTCTTTCTGGTGAGCGCACACGCCCTTTAGCAAAAACATCTCAAAAAAAAAAAAACCTGTATGATATTTTCTATGATATTTATCTGTAGACTGTCTGCCCCTTTAGAATATAAGCAGCCCCTGAGGCTGGCAGATGGCATGGTGGCTAAGAGCGCCGGACTCCCTCATGACTGACCATGGTTCAAGTCCTGGACCTGGTAGTTTGCTTTCTCACTTTCCCTCTTTTTTTTCACTCTTTTGCTCTCTCCCTTTCCCTCTTTTTTTTCACGCTTTCCCTCTGCGGTCAAATTAAAACAAATAAATAAAGTTAAATGAAACAATTCTTAATTAAAAGAAAAAAGAAGAAGAAATAGTCCCTTCTCTCTAGTAGGCACTCAATAAATGTTTGTTAAATTGACAAAACGTCATTTGAATCTAGGGACCCAGGAATACATATCTCCCATGCACTACAACCTGTGCCCAGAACCAAGCCTTCTGTACCTTACTGAAGGACTGTACCACCAAAATTAGCCACATTTCCTGGTGACACAGAAGACTACCCCAAGGACTGATGCGACAGGCTAAGCTAAAGACTGGAGGGAGACAAGCAAAACAGATGAGGAAGCAATTTTTCTTCTTCACCAGACTAAAAATCCCTCAAGAACAGTCCCAATGCCTGCTACAAATTAGATGCCAAAAAAATATTTGTTTAACTCTTGAACTAAACACTGAGGAAATGAAAAGAAACTCATTCTTGCTTTGAAAGAACAGACCCTGGAGAGACTCCTCCCTGCGCTACTCAACTCCTTTGGCAATCACCCACACGCCCTATTCCCTGCCCTCTGCTGTTCTTGCTATTAAATGAGATATCTGTGCTTTAAATAAGAACCATTGTTTACCCACGACTAGTGGAAAAGAATCAATGTGCATGCATTCCTCATGTAATAAGAAATAAATCCTTTAAGCCTGTAATTTGTTTCTACTGCTTTAGAATTTTGAAGTCTGAGAATGCATCTGCCATCAAGGAAGTTAATTCTGGAGCTGGCTGGCTCTGACGCTATGTATGTGGCCATTGTTCCTGCCTGAGGAGTGGTCCAGAGGGGCCCAGTGCTCTGTTCTCATAATGAACCTTATGTTTCTAAACACAGGTGCGTTTGCATGGAGACATCTGCATCATTAAATGGGGGAGAAAGCACAATAGCGGCTCACAAATGGGCTCCTTGGAAATGTAAGACGGTATTGCAGTAGCTCTTATCACCACCATCATTATTTCTTTGATGTATCTTGGTGCAGAAATGGTGGTGACAAGGTGAATGATCTCACTACCATGTTTTCAACATGTCACCTTGCACTGCAGGGCAAGGGGCAGGAGGATTCCTGCCAGAATTTACCCCATTGTCATCCTATTGAAAAGAGTTGTCAGAGGGCTCTGCATTCAACCCTATAACCATTTCAATCAGCTTTTTACTTCAATGATGTATTTCATCTCTGCTATTTGATATCTAAGAATGAAAGAGCTCCTGGGAAATGCTTATTCAATCCCAGTGATCTGAGGAAATGTGCTGGGGAAATGATCAAAAATGCACAGGGCAAGGAAAGAAGGCTATCAGATGTCCCACAGACATTCTCCTGCCATCCCCACTAAAAAACACATGGATGTGTTCTGTATCTCAGTTGCAGGATTCCTGTATTCAGACATTAACAGTTATTCAGGGCAGTACAAATATTTTAAAGATTGATGCTCTCTGCAGCTTCCACACTGTTGGTGGGAATGTATATTAGTACATCCACTGTGGAGAACCATATGGAAGTTCGTCAAAAACCTACAAACAGAACTACTTTATGACCCAGCAATTCTACTCATGGGTATCTACCCAAAAGACAAGAATATATCAGTCAGAAAAACACTTGTATAGTACATACATGTTTATTGCAACAATATTCACAATTGCTAAGATATGAAATCAATCCAAATGTCTAAGAACAGATGAATGGGTTGAAATGCACTATGGAATACTACTCAGCCAAAAAGTACAATGAGACCCTGGCATTTGATAGAAAGTGGATGAATATGGAAGATTAACTGCTAAGTGAAGCAACCCAGCCTATGAAAGAGAGGCATTGTATGTCCCCACTCAATATATATTGAATGTCTGTACTCTATGGCAGAAACTGAAAGATCAAAAGCTATAAAGGCATAGAGAACAACTGTGGATACTAGAAACAGGGTGAGAGGGGGATGGACAATGGGGAAGCTGGAGGGAGGGAATCAAGGGGAAAAGAAATAGAAAAACCACAGTGTACACTGTAAAGATGTACAATGATTAAATGTAAATAAGAAATCATAAAATAAAAAGGATTGATGTTCTTGGTCATCTCACAGGCATACCTGCTCTGAGAATTTAGGTGTTCATAGCTGGTCATGTGCCACTCCACATCTGCACTTTCCTATATAAATGGATTTAAAAGTTTTTAAATAATTATTTCATTTTATTTTATTCATTATTATTATTATTATTATCTAAATTTGACCAGAGGGAGACAGAGACAGAGAGAGGGAAAGCAAGCCACCAGGTCTAGGACTTGAACCATAGTCAGCCATGTGGGAGTCCAGTGCAACTAACCACCATGCCACCTGCTGGCCCCCTATGAATGGATTTTTAAAAATATTATGACAAGAGCATACATCAATAACAGTAAACAAAGTTAATTTTGTTTTTAAACCACTTTAATGAGGTCTGACCAATGTAGGAAAACTATCCATATGTAATATGTACAACTGGGTGAGCTGGAAATACGGATACACCTGTGAAACCATCACTACAATCACTGATACAAACCTCTCCATCCCCTCCTAAAGTTCCCTCTTGCCCCTTTATTATTATTATTGTTATTATTTTGTGATAAGAACACTTAACGTATGATCCATTCTCTCACCAAATTTTTAAGTATTCAGCATAGTTTTTTTGTTTTTGTTTTTTGATTTTTTTTGTTTTTTTTTTTAGAGAGATTTTTTGCTATAAGTCACATGCACTTGCCAGAGAGACAGAAAGCGAGAAATCACTCCCCAGGGGGGATGGCTACTCCGCAATCCCTTCTCCATTCTCCTCTCAGGATTTTGGGCACCCATGCATATGCACCCAGTGTGAGTTGGAAGCCACTGGGTTTGGGAAGTCAATCCTGTGGGAGTAAAGCAACGTAAACATTATTGCCATGTGCTGGCCCCCAGCAGTTTAACTGCAGGCACTGTGATATGCAACAGGTGTCTAGGACTGCTCCATCTTGCATCACTGAAACTTTGTACCCTTTGACTAATGCCTCCCTATTTCCCCTTCCCTGCAGTTTCTGGAAACCGCCATTCTACTCTCTGCTTCTGGGAGTTTGACTATTTAAGATACATCACAGCCACGGTATCATGCAGTATCATGTCCTTCTGTGTCTGGCTTATCTCATTTAGCCTCCTGTCCTCCAGGTTCATCTGTGTTGTCACAGATGGTGAGGCGTCATTCATTCTGAAGGTCAAATAATATTTCATTGCATGTATATACTACATTTCCTTTGCCTCTCATCCCTCAATGGGTGTGTAGATCACTATTGCAGATAATGCTGCACAGCTGGATGAGTTGTAATTTTAATGTTCAACTTTGCAAAATAATCAATATACACAATTATTTCTCTGTTTCTTCCAGAAAAGAGTAAGCAAGAGTGCACCCCCAACAGGGTCCTGTCACCGAGATGCATCACCAGGCTTCATCCAGCACTGGATCACGGGCAAGCACGTGTCTGGCATACACAGGGAGGTCTGCAGACTCTAACCTTGAACCTGCCCGTGTGGGATTGCCTCACAGGGCATTACATTGTACTGACTGTCTGGCTCCTGCAAAGTTAACTTTTAATAGGGATGTTAAATACAGTTTCATTTCACTTGAACAGTCTCCTTGCTTTCTTCCTAATACTAAAACTCTGGTGAAATAATGTCTCAGTAAGTTGTGTGCTTTAGTAGTGTTTTACTAACTCCCTCAAACATCGAGCTGGAGCTGCCTCTTGCGTTCATCTCAAATGAAACAGAGATAGAGAGAAGTCAAGTGATAGATCAGGCATGCACAGCTCGGTGGCAGCAGAGCCTGGGCTAGATTTCAGCTTCTTGTCCTGAAGTCCATTCTTTGCATCATACTGTGAGTGTCAGGGAGCAACTGGGAAGACAAAACTGTGCATGACATGGAACAGGGGAGTTCTTTCAGGGATGAGGCCCTCCACTACCATGGGAGCTGGTGAAGCAGTCTTAAGGGGCTGCTGCTTCTGTGCTTGGGGTAAATCTTAAGTGACTATATACGTAAGCAGGGATCACAGCTGAGAGGAAAAGCCTGGTGTTACGAGAGTAATCTGGAATCGGTTCGCTCTCTCCTCCCACCTGTCACCTCAAGGATGTGAACGACTTGCAATAAGAAACTGACAGCCTTCGCCACCGAACCACAGGTGCACCTATCCCAGGACACAGAGAGGCAGCAGCAGGAGAGAGGAGAGGGGTTACCTGAGGCCAAACCACTGCCCACACCACCTAGGGGAGCCCACAGACCAGCACTCACCTAACATGAGTTGCCCGACATGGACCTTGGGGTGCTATGTTCTCCGCTGTCTTCTAAACATCTCAACAACTTCTCTTACGGCCACCCTTGACCTAAAACCACACGGTGAAGGGGAGTCTGGGAGACCGTCCAACTCAGACAAATTAAAAACCACATCATGTTACGTCTGTTGACATATTCATAGATATCTTTGATTTTTATTTAAGGCAACTACAGAGTAATTCAAATACATAAAAGGATACATAGAGGAGCCTTTCCTTGGTTTTCTCGATGGAATTATTCTTTCCTTGCACACATCCGGGGCACGCATTTGCCATTGAATTGTTCTCTTGCCATGTTGTGTTTTTATTGAAATTCATTCAAACTGGCCTGTTTAAGTGTCATTTACATACGAAATGTGGAGTCTATAGATCACACTTGAAGCAAACAGGTCCTTCAGTGTTATGTATGTCTGGGAAATGAAGATTAGGCAAAAATCTGGTATCCAGTTGGGGTTCCTAGCTGTGTCAATATGTACGTATACAGTTATGGATCTAATTATGCATGTACACATATGTCATCTATCTTTCTTTATTCTTTTTTTTTTCTTTTAGAGAGATTTTTGCTATAGGGCATGTGGGCTCGCTGGAGAGACAAAGAGAGACATAGATCCAGAAAGCGAGAAATCACTTCCTGGAAGGGATGGTTATACTGCGGTCCCTTCTCCTCTGTTCTCCTCTTGGGATTTTGAACATACATGCACACATGTCCAGTGTGAGTTTCAAACTGCCAGGGCTGAAACTTGAACCACAGTCGGCCATGTGGGAGTCCAGTGCCTTAACCACTATGTCACTTGCTGGCTCCCTATCTTTATTTTCTATTAATCTATCACCCATCTTTCCATCTATCTAAAGCCAGATAGTATGATATAGACTTAAGAACAGTGTTTTTGTTTGTTTGTTTTAATTCATAATCAAGTGCGTGCATAAACATGAGAGAGAGAAAGAAAGAAAAGAGCCCTCTACAGGGCTTGGTCACACCCCAAGCCTTTTCTTCCAGTCCTCCAGCCCACCCTTGTCTTGGGTACATGTGCACATGATCAGCATGTTTTCAAGCCAATAGGGTCAGGGATTCGAACCGTAGATGCTGGGCCTAGAATAGCTTTAATTACTACATAGCCAGGTACCTAAAGACTGAAAGCTGAGGGACTGAGGAACTGGGTCTGTAACTTCTAAGTAGTTATTTCTAAACACCTGCCACTATCCAAAAGCCAAAAGGAACGACAGTAATGTAAGCCCTTCCTTCTTTTTGCCCTCTTGAGATTACCAAGACAGTTATAGATAGGAAACAAAAATTAGTAAACAAATAAGCCAACAAAACTCAAACAAACATCTGACTACGTACAAACCCTAGAATTGGTTATGCTCTCAACTCTCAGCTTCTGACTTTCTGAGCACTTCTAAGGTTGGCTAGCCTTATATCTTGCTTTCCTTCTCAGAGCCATGAGCAGCAAGGCTGCCTTCCTTTGCTCTTTCTTGGGGTGGGGGTGGGGGGATTAAGACTAGGCAAATAAATAAAAAATAAATACAGCTCTGTAGAGACATTGACATAATTCACTGAGATTGTGAGTCAACCTTTTAGTTTTTACCACCAACCCAGAGGGAAACGGGGAGACAAGTGATTTCCCTAGCACTTGATAAAACATAGAGAAGATATTTGTGGTTGGAAAGAGACCTGGTTTTAGCTCCAGAAGAACGGAATTCAATCCATTTATCCATTTGTGACCTCTTCAGCATTATTCAACTTAATAGAATGTGTTTCCTCTTCTGCAAAGGGGCTATAATCTTACGTATTTCCCTGAGAAGTTTTGGAGTAAAATGAGTTAACTTTTATGTGCACTTTCTACACTCCCTCAGCTAATACTGCCTCACCTACCTTTGATTTCATTTTTCTTATTACATCCCAATGAAATCATTAAATAATTGATACACATAAATGTTACCACCTTATTTTTAAATGTTAGAAGATTAGGTTTTAGTAGGTAAGTAGAACTTTTTTTTTAAAAAAGAGGGATTTTTGCTATAGGGCATGTGTACCCGCCAGAAAGAGAGAGACAGAGAGACAGAAAGCGAGAAATCACCCCCCAGGGGGGATGGTCACGCCGCAATCCCTCCTCCTCCATTCTCCTCTCGGGATCTTGGGCACGCATGTGGACTGACGGGAGTGCCATCTTGAGGATACTCATTTCCCAACCCACTGTAAAGTCTCTTGCATGCACTACGGGGTGTAGCTTGTTATTAACACTTTGTGCTCACGTGATTTTTCTTTCCTTTTACTTAGTTAATTTTTGTCTATTTCCTGTGTATGTGATAATAAACTGGTTCATTCTAAAACTATCTTTGCTCCACTTGGCTTGGCATTTGATTTGGGAATAAAAGAACTTTCTCCTCTCAAAGAAAGGTAAAAGAGTTGCCAGATATCAGGGAACTAGGTCACCTTTGTTGTTCCAACGTGGCAGAGCTGCAACGTGAAAGCAGACACGTGCTGTGTGTGACCGCGGTTGGAACATGCACCAGGGGAGACCCGAGTTCACCTCTGCACGTGCATGCCCAGGGATGACTGCTGAAGCGCCGGAAGTACTGATTTCAGGGTTACAAATGCATTTTAGCAAGTAGGAAAATCCACAAATGTCGGATCACGAAATAATGCGAATTGAGTGTACTGTGTTCAGTGAAGGCACAGTTCATTTCTCCTCCTCTGAGGAGGTCCATTTTCCTACTCTTCAGCAAAATTGATTTTGGTCACTCCTAACCAGCTATCTATTCTTTGGATTCTCCTTTGAACTGATTGTAACGTCTTACTGGTTCCCTCATTAATTAATAGTGAGATAAAAAATCTTACCAATGCATAGATTTCATATATATATATACATATACATATATACACATATATGTATATATATGTATGTGTATGTGTATATATGTGTGTGTGTGTATATGAGACTCATGATTTTTTTTTTTAATATTTTTGAACCTTGGAAAACTGTTTAGGCTCCATTATCGTTCTCAGCTTAGGCAGTTTTATGCGACTCTATGAAACCACTTATTAGAAAATGTTTCAGAAAGTGATGTTCAATGAGTCATAATTCCTCCTAGGGTGCCCAGTCTTTGCCATTCCTCAGGTTTAATATATAGGAAAGTCTTTTTTTTTTTTTTTTGGAGAGGTTTTTGCTATAGGACGCTTGCACTCACCAGACAGACAGAGAGAGACATAGAGACAGAAAGCGAGAAATCACCTCCCCAGGGGGGATGGTCACGCCGCAATCCCTTCTCCTCCATTCTCCTCTCGGGATCTTGGGCACGCACGCACATGCGCCCGGAGTGAGTTTTAAGCCACCGGGTCCAGGATACAAACTGCGGTCGACTACATGGGAGTCCAGCGACATAGCCATTACGCTAACTGCTGGTTCCCAGGAAAGTCCTTTTAAAGAGGAAAGCCCTCTGCCAATTAGCATCTCATTTCATCTTCACAGTCCCTGAAGGGTTATTTCTTAATACTTAAAGCTGAAGAAACTCACATTCAGGGAGATTTTGTAACTTGCTCAAGATCACACATACACAAAACTTCACTCTGTTATCAAGAGCTAAGAGACTGGAATTTAACAAACAATAGAGTCTGTGCTTTTAATGTAAATGATACAGAAAACAATTCTGATTATCGGAACAGATTAAGTCTCTTCCACTTTTCTGTACCTAACAAAGGTAGTGTCTGTTCCTGGGCCTTGTTATGAAGATCAGAGAAATGGGTGGATTAGTGGGAGGTGTTAAAAATATCTATCCTGGCGTGGTAGTTAAGGCACTGGACTCCCACATGGTCGACCACAGTTCAATTCCCAGACCTGGTGGCTTGCTTTCTTACCTTCCCTCTCTCTCTCACCCTCACTTTGTCTCTCTCTGGTGAATGTGCATGTTCTGTAGCAAATTTCAAAATAATAATAATAATGATAAATATAATTTTAAAATATTTAAAACAAATACCTATCCTGACTTTCTTGATTTATATGGAGAGGATCTGTCATTACTGGGAGATGAGAAAATAGTAGAAATAGTAGATTTTTTAAAAAACAAGTGTATTTATTCATTCCATTAGTGATAGAAAAAGAGAAAGAGAACATCCCCTATAAAGTCTTGATGGCACGATCCAGCTTTCAGCCTTTGGCAGTCCAGACTGTGGGCATGCATGGTTCTGGTACAACCAGGGAGGTCTCCAGACATGGACTGGCAACCTTCCCCCGCGGTTCTGCCTCACAGAGCACTGCCTCTTACTGCTGCTCCACTGTCGGCCCAGAGATGAAGAGATTCTTCATAGAGTTAGACATAGGAGTGGTAAAAGAACCAGAGGAAACGGGGTGCTTTGATGCTTGATTGGGAGTGGTGAGAAGGGGTAGGTGGACAGTTTTCCTTTTGTAATGAACATGCCTCTGAGAAGGCAGGAGAGGGGTTTGGTATTCTGCTGAGTGTGAAAGATTTCAGCAAAGTTCTAAATACTTTTGGGGGTGCTGGACTTTAATTTAATGAACAACATCTTTCTGAAGGGCCACGAGGTGCCTAGAATTATGTAGCTTCCAATGATGTGGAGAATCACTGTCAGGAGAGAAAAGAAATTTCTGGCCCAAGATCCACCGTTAACCTAAGTGCTAACAATACTTTGGTCCTTGTCTCTATCTTCAAACACCATTTGATCAGCTAATTATTATTAGGTTTTACTATCTTTTTGTCAAAAGTCCTAGAATAAGATCACCAGAAAATAGATGAAAAGGGATGGAATTTCATTGGCTGTAATAGCCAGAGGGTTGGTCTGAAAACGAACCACCCTTGTTTTTTGGGAGTTAGCAGAAATGTTATATGTTATAAACATGTAGGTTGGTTTTGAGAAAACAAATAAGAAAACAAGAATGTAATGAGTAGAGCAAAACTTATGCTTCGTTATTGGTTCTGAAAGGCCTAGGGAGACCCAAGAATGGTAACGTACTTTCTGGGGTCAGCAATAAAATGGCTGCTTTAGTTCTGTAAGGGCGGCAAAGGATCTTAACCTTTTGTTAAAGTGAATTAAATTTGGCCTAACACTCCCTCCGTATCTATTTTAAATTTGCCTCTAGGTGTCTTGCTATGTGGTGAACTGCTACCTAACTTGATGTGTGAATAAACTGAGATCTCTGTGACCAGCAGCCAAGTCTCAGCCAAGCACCAGCCGAGCTTCAGTCAACCACAGGCAGCTGACTGCTCAAACCAGGTTCAAATAAGGCCAAGACCAAGCTTAACGAACAGCGCTATCTCTGCATTTCATTCTGGCTTTTGAGATGTCACTTCCTATTCTCTAGCTATAAATACAGCCTCAACTTGTGGTGGGCATTTTGAACCATTTTTTGGTTCTAACACCTATCTGATTCTAGAATTGCAAAGAAAACCCAACCAAGATCTGTGAAATGAAACGTGTTTTAATTTTGTCTTTTAAACTTTTACAGTAGAAGCTTTCTTATTATCTTATGTGATATGACAAGTACCTATTGGGTCAATAAAAAAAAAAAAACAAGGAAGATGTGCACTTGGTGTATTTATTTTAACACAAGACATACGCTTACACTTAATTGCCAACATGTGATCTATAACCAAGAACTCTTTGATATTTGAGACAATCGATTGTAATTCTGCCTTGCATCTCATACATGAGCCACAACAATAACATTTGTCCTATTTTTTTCTTAAAGAGAGCAAGGTCATACATCAATACCAACAACTGAATCAGAAAGCAGAACACCTGCCAGTCATTGTACGAAGCTTGGGGTAACTCAACTGACAGTTGTAAGTGGTGCAGATAGTTGGTGTGTGGTCTAAGATGATATTTGTTTGTCTCATATGCATATCTTTTTTCCTTCAGGATTTTTAGAAAGGTTTTTGCCATCCCAAGTGCTTGCTGGAGAGGAGAGACATAGAGACAGTGAGAGGGAAAATGAGAAATCACCCCCCCCAGGGGAATGGCCACACTGCAATCCTTTCTCCATTCTCCTCCTGGAACTCCGGGCAAGTACATACACTTGGGATGGTTTTCAAGCCACCAGGTCCAGGACTTCAAAAGTGGTTGGCCATATAGGAATTCAGTGCCTTAACCATCAGAGCACCAGTGGCCTCATGCTTCAGGATTTTTAAGAATGTAAGTGTAAAGTTGGTTCTCTGAAGTCAACTACAAACCGCCTCTCATCTTCCTCAGTATGTCTCCCTTCTACATTTCCTTCTTTCTCCTCCCTTCCCTTCCTTTAATCATAAAATCTGTGTAACAGGTGGTATTTTGAAATACCTTTCTGTGTATTTTCCCTTCTGGGTAAATTAAAATGAATTTTGTTTTCATTCATTTTTTAAGAGAATTATTTTATTTAACTTTATTTGTCCATTTACTTATTTATTTTAATTTGTCCAGAGAGGGACAGAGTCAAAGAGAGAGAGAGAAAGAAAACGAAAAAGCAAGCCACCAGGTCCGGGACTTGAACCACAGTCGGCCACATGGGAATCTAACACCTTTAACCACCACGACCCTGCCAGCTCCCTTCATTCTATTTTTTTTTAAAGATATCTATGTTCTTTGTTCTTAATTTTAAAATCAGTTGAGCATGACATTTTGGATATCTTTCTCTTACCAATTAAATTTCTTTTATATTTTCGTGTGGTTGTGCTTTTCTTATAAAGCAGGTTCATTGCCCTTAATAGAAAACTTGCCCAATTTCAGTTAAAAGAAGAAAGAAGAGGAAAGGAATGTTCCAAATATCATAGTCTGAAGTAGCACTGAAAAAGTGATAATAGTACAAACTATATCTGTCTATATGTAGCTACGTTTTTCTAATAAATAAATACATATCAACTATCATTAATAAGCTATTTATCTTTGGGTTGCTTGTTTGCCTTGTTTCTTTGAAATTCAGCATGGATTTTATCCGGATAACACATGTCAATTTAAATGAGCTACATTTTAGGTAAAAAATAGCCACATGTGGCTAGCAGCTATTATTTTGGGCAACACTGGTCTAAGGCTTTTTTTTTTTTTTTTGTAGTTTATTTTTTGAGAGAAAGAAAAAGAGATAAAAAGAGAAAGATAAGCAGCCTCCGCAGGGTCTCACATGCCATTCTCCCCTGAAGCATTCCCAGTCAGCCAGGATCATGGGTGCGCATGCTCAGTGCGTACGGGTGACCTGGGAACCAGACCTTGGTCTTCCAAACAGCTCCAGTGTGATATGCCACTACTAAACCACCTCAGTAGGCCGGGATCATTTCTTTAATATGGCGATACGTAACTTTTCTTTTATTTCTGTTTTGTTACTGTTTTTTGGATTTTGTTTTTTGGTTTTGGTCTTGGTTTCAGGTTTTTTAAAATTTTTTGTTTGTTTGTTTTTTGCCGTCGGGTGCAAGTGCTCACCTGACAGAGACAGACAGAGGAAAAGTGAGAAATCACTTGCCTGCCTCACCTTACCCCGGTGTGCGTGGGGGGTGGCCATACCTCAATCCCTTCTCCTTGGAATTTTGGACACACATGCACACATGCTTGACATAATTTTCTTTTTCTTTCTTCTTTTTTTTCTTTTTTTTTACATTTAATCAGCGTACATCAGTACAACATACCAAATACGTTTTCCCATTGTGAATACACTGTGTGTCAGTCCAGTCAAAGACATATGTACATTATAACATACATACATACGTTATTTATATTATAACATACACATACATTATGTATATTATAACATACACATATACATTTTAATCAACAGATTTCTTTTCTTGGATCCAATGTTCTGCTTCTTTCTTCTTCCCCTTGATTCCCTCCCTCTCATCCTTCCCCATTTCCCTCTTCCCTCCCCCACCACCTCTGAACAGAAGAATGGATTGAAAAAGTGTGGAACAGGGACCAGCAGATGGCGTAATGGTTACATTGCTGGATTTCCATGTAGTCGACTGCGGTTCAAGTCCTGGACTCCGCAGCTTAAAAATCATGCCAGGGACATGTGTGTGCATGCCCAAAATCTGAGAGGAGAATGGAGAAGAAGAGACTGTGGTGTGGTCATTCCCCCTGGGGGATGATGATTTCTCTCATTCTGTCTCTCTGTCTCCCTCTGTCTCTTCAGCAAAAAAATCTCTCTTAAAGGGATCAGCAGTTGGCATAATGGCTATGTCGCTGGACTCCCATGTAGTCGACCGCAGTTTGCATCCCGGACCTGGTGGCTTAAAACTCACACCGGGTGCGTGTGCATGTGTGCCCAAGATCCCAAGAGGAGAATGGAGGAGAAGGGATTGTGGCATGGCCATCCCCCCTGGGGGGTGATTTCTTTCTTTCTGTCTCTATGTCTCTCTCTGTCTGTCTGGCGAGCGCATGCACCCTATGGCAAAAACCTCTCCAAAAATAAAAAAAATCTCTCTTTAAAAAAAGAAAAAGAAAAAATATGGAACATATACACTACAGAATACTACTTGGCCATAAAAAGCAATAAGACCCTGGCATTTGCTAGAAAATAGACAAATATGGAAGGCTTACTACTAAGTGAAGCAAGCCAGATGATAAAAGAGAGGCAATGGAATTATTTTCAAGCTGCCGGGTCCAGGACTCAAACCACAGTTAACCATGTAGGAATCCAATGCCGCGACACCACACTGTCTGCTGTTACTGTGTTTTGTTTGTTTGTTTTTGTTGTTCATTTGTTTGTTTTTTTTTTGTTTTTGAGAGAGAGAGCTTTGCTGTAGGGTGTGTGTGCTCACTGGAGAGACAGAGAGACAGAAAGCAAGAAAGACAGAGAGAGACAGAAAGCAAGAAATCCCTTCACCTCTGTACTCCTCTCGGGATTCGGGGGACACACACACAAACCCAGTGTGAGTTTCAAGTTGCTCAGTCCAGAACTTGAACCTGGTCGACAGCATGGGAATCCAGTTATGTAATCATTACGCCATCTGTTGGTCACGTTACTGTGTGCTGAGGAAATAAAGCTAGAGTTCAAGTCTTATGTCAGATGAAAGACTTCCTCAGTTTTATAAGGTTCCTGTAGAATCCTGTAGAATTTTGTCAAGCAGCAGCTGTTTCTAGTTCTGCTACAATTCCTTCTCCAGAAGAATTTTATTTTGTACAGAGTGACTGGTGAATGAAAGCAAAGCTACGTGGTCCATCAGTTCCAACTTTAACTTCCTAAAAAGTCACATTATTCAAATGAGAATCATCACCATCTTACTCGATAGTGACAATTTTTAATTTTATCTTCCTCAAAATCTCTAAATGTGCACAGAGCATTTGATTATTCTGTGACAACCATGCAAACGAGTACAAACCCACCTATTAGGTAGAACTTTCAAGGCGCAGAAACCATCTGCCACATCAAGGAGCCATGTCTGATGACTGCTGGTGCTCAGTACTCCTTTTTTTAAACTTCTTTCTCCTTCTTCCTTTCTAAGCAAGAGAGAAAGAGTAAGAAAGAGACAGAGAGACAGTTACCCCAGCAAGGTCTTCACAGCGAGATCCACGTGCAGCTTCAGCCAGCCCCATACCATGGGCACAAATATACCCACCATGTGCAGGAAGGTCTTTGGATTCAAATGCAGAACCTTCTCCTGCAGGTCAGCCATGCAGACCACTGCATCACCACTGCACCACCGTCCAGACCCTTGATACTTGCTAATTGAAGGCAGGAAGTTTTACTCAGGTGATTCACCTTTGACCCTTGCTTGTCATACACTCTCATTAAGACCCATGTCAGGGTTCAATTTCTCAGTGAGACCTGGGCTGATTAATCTCAGAACAAGCTGATATTTCACACTGAACTTCATTCATTCAACAAATATTTATTAAGTCCCTACTTTAAATTAGGCACTCTGCTAAAGAAAGAAAAAGAGAAGTATCAAACATTGTAGTCTACAGTAGCACTGAAAAACAGGTAACAGTGCAAAAGGGAGTGCAAGTGTAAAACCTAGATGTGCCCTAAAGCCAAGGGTTGGGCAAAGGCAGAAACATCAGTGTAACGGGTATTGTGGGGTTTTTTGTTTGGTTTTTTTTTTAAGAGAGGTTTTTGCTGTAGGGTATTTGTGCTCAGTAGAAAGACACAGAGAGACAGAGAGGCAGAAAGCAAGACATCACCCCCCAGGGGGGATGGCCACACCTCAATCCCTTCTCTTCCATTCTCCTCTTGGCATCTTGGGCATGCACGCACACGCACCCAGCATGAGTTTAAGCCGCTGGGTCTGGGACTCAAACCGTGGTACACCAACTGCTGGTCCCATGGGGTATTGTGTTTTTAAAATGCCTTCCTGTGTTTTTTCCCTTCCGGCTAACCTGTTTTATCTTATTTGTGTTTTCTTTCTCTGCAGGCCCTTCCACCATTAGTCCTTGAGGCTCGGAGTCACTGCGTGCCAAACATAACAAACACACCAAGGGCAGAGAGGAATGAGAAGCCAGGAATTTAAAGAGTAGCAGAAGCTCTCGGTGGGGTCAGGGCCCAGGGAGTGTAGACATAGGAGAGAGGGATGAAGGTAATGGAGAAGGAAGGCAGAGAGGAATGGAGAAAGGAAGAGTGGAGAAGAGGGGAGATAAGAGACTTCACAAGCAGGTCTTGACTTATTTGCTACAAGCAGATTCTAGAAACTGCTCTTGTCTGTGCTGATTGGAACTCAGAATTTAAACTGGACAGGACTGAATTTTAAAATACAAGTGACTACATACTTACTGGGACCTCTGAGCTATCTAGCTTTCTGACCACCACATAGGTGGTGGCTCAACTAACAAAATGAAAGCAATATGTGGAAATGTTAGAAACTGGTGCATATTTGTACAACATGGAGTTAGCTCTCCTAGTTGAACCCACTAGCTATATTCTGCGTATGGTGAGGGATAACATTCTCAACCAAATACTTCTCAGGTGGCTAAAGTGACTCTATTAAAATTACATTTCTTTCAGAAATCACTTCTTTTTCAATGACCTTGTTAGAGGTTCAACTGTAAGTATTCTAGATGCTAGACCACAATCTACTAATTTTTATGAGAAGCCCTATTATAGATAGTATGTGTTCAATACTATTTATCTGCTGAGCCGGCGAATTTACACAGGGTCTATAAAAGAGAAAATATCTATTTTTAAATATCGGTTTTCTCGGGACCAGCAGTTAGCGTAATGGCTATGTCACTGGACTCCCACATAGTCGACCGCGGTTCGAGTCCCGGACCCAGTGCCTTAAACTCACGCCGGGCGCGTGTGCGTGCGTGCCCAAGATCCCGAGAGGAGAATGGAGGAGAAGGGATTGCTGCATGGCTAATCCCCCTGGGGGGTGATTTCTCACTTTCTGTCTCTCTGTCTCTCTCTGTCTTGTCTGGCGAGCGCACATGCCCTATAGCGAAAACCTCTCCAAAAAAAGAAAAAAAAAAAAAGATCGGTTTTCTCAGCAAGTTCTCAACAACTATTATTCTGAATTTTCTAGAAGTTCAAATACAGAAATGACAGTAATTTGTATTTTCATCCATCACCATTAAAATCCTCTTTCATTTTAGAAAAGTCTTAGATGTAATTTAAGCATTTTCCAGACGTATGTACATTTTTGTACACACACACACACACACACACACACACACACACAGAGCTTTTATCTTCAAAGAAATAAAAGACAGAGATAGATCGTGGAACCAGACAATTCTGGGCTCAAATCCCAGCTCTGTTATGATGGAGCTGTGACCTTGCCCAAACAACCTAACTTCTCAGAGTGTTGGAGTTTGAGCTATAGAGCTAGAGAGAAATAGGGAGAGTGGGAACAAGGGGAAGAGAGAAAAAACAAAAGAAAAAATAAAGAAGGAGGAAATGAGAGGACGAGAAGAAGAGAGGGAGTATCCTCTTCCCAGGCTTGGTATTAGGGAAGGGGATAGAGACAATGTAAGAAAAATACCCGGTGTGATTCTCAAAACAAAGTGGCATTCACAAATAGTAATTCCCAATGTTCTTAACAGTGATTACGGACTGAGTTATCATCTCTGAAATAATGGCGTTTCTTTCTGAAATGACACAATTGCTTTTTGTCTCTGGTCATTCCTCCTATTACCTTCTTGTGTCTCTCTTTGCAATTATGGTCTGAATGACATCGATGATTACTAAGTTGCTCTCTGCTCTAAGAGGTGGATTTCCTCCTGATCTTTCATTGTGTCACTCACCTGCTTTTGAGCAAGGGCTCAATGGTTCCTCATTGTCCTCAGCAAGAACTTCCCCTTCCCAGAGATGGCTTTGGGAGGAGCGAGGCATGGGTGGTGAGCATGCAGGGTGTTCTGAAGCTACCCAGCACCAAGGCACTCATAAACAGCATCAATGAAAATGATTAAATACATTAGTCAGTATCTTGCTATCACGTGAACTGTGGCCAATTGCATCTGGAAACCCCAAGAACTGCCACAAGAAATGTTGAAGATTGCCAATGCACCTGAGACAAGGAAGTGGTCAACACACAGCCAGTATTCCAGGATGAGACCTTGAGGGACTCTCTGAGCTCACCGGGACTAGGCAAGGAGAGGAATCCAGACATGCCTGTGACTGCTGCAAAGATGGAGCTCTTAGCTTCCTGGCCTCCTCACACATCATTAATGAAAAGCAACTCTCCTTTTAATCCCTCTCCTCACAGAATAATTTTTCATCTATATATTTATGTTCAAGTTAAACTCTAGTAAAATGTGGACTATTATTGAAAAATGTGGGACAATGTGTACTCAGCAAAGCGCTCAAGTCAGGACTTTATGAAGACAATAAAGAACTGTTTCCGATGTCGTCGGCCTAGGGAACCCGGATGTGTAGACATGACCTGATTATCAGGCCAAGTACCCAGAAGACAGTTTGGGTCCCTCCAGAACCTGAACATGAGCTAAAGATTCAAGTGTGAGGTGAGAGCAGAGTACATTGTTGGTAGAAAAAGGCATTGCTGTCAAGAGGGGAAGCGTAAGATTGTAAAATTAAACAGTTTCTCCTGGGGGACTGAGAGCCAGTGTGGAGCCTGGCCCACATCAGTGGCAAGGGAGCTGAGGTATTTAGACACTAAGTCCGGAGAGTCATCAGCCAAGGGAGCATCAATTTCTTAAAACTATTATTTTTTAAAATTCTTTAAAAAATATATTTATTGGGAACCAGCAGTTAGCGTAATGGCTATGTCGCTGGACTCCCACATAGTCAACCACGGTTCAAGGCCCTGACCTGGTAGCTTAAAACTCACGCCGGGCACGTGTGCGTGCATGCCCAAGATCCCGAGAGGAGAATGGAGGAGAAGGGATTGTGGCGTGACCATCCCCTCTGGGGGGTGATTTCTCGCTTTCTGTCTCTCTGTCTGTCTGGCAAGTGCATGCGCCACAAGCGCACACACCCTATCGCAAAAAAACTCTCAAAAATTATTTATTTAATTTTATTAAATCATTCATTTATTTTAATTTGGTCAGGGTGAGGGGAGAGAGAGAGAAAGTGGGAAAGCAAGCCACCAGGTCCAGAACTTGAACTGTGGTCAGCCATGTGGAGTGTCCAGCACCTTAACCACCATGCCACCTGCTGGTCCCCTAGAACTGTTATTTAAGGTCACCACACTTCCAATTTTTATTTTAAATACAAGGAAAATGGGGTAAAATTACAGCTAAAGAAAGGAAAAAGGGGGTGGTGGGAGAAGAGTGACTCCATACTCATTTCAAAGGGCTGTGGCTTCTTTCTTTCCATACCTTGCCCCACTCTGCATTGTCAGTACTTAGCGTGCACACTGACAGCCAGAGCTCTTCAGGGATGGCATTTTTACTTTCATTTTACCACAGAAGAATTCTTCTGGAAGTTTTTTTTAAAAAATTATTGATTGATTTAATTCCATTTGTTGTTATAATTTTTTTATTTGACCAGACAGAGACACACAGAGAGAGAAAGTGAGAAAGCAAGCCGCCAGGTCTGGGACTTGAACTGCAGTCAGCCATGTAAGACTCCAGCGTCTTTAACCACCATGCCACCTGTCGGCCCCATTCTGGAAGATTTTGATATAATACTCTTTGACATTTATTTTCTTACTTTATTTATTTATTCTATGAAAGAGAAAGCGAGAGAGAAGCACTCCCATCAGGGTCATTGCTCCAGGATCACCCCAGCTCCAGTCAGCCAGGATCACGGTCATGCATGTGCCCAGTGTGCGCAGGGAGACTTCAGGATGCCAACCGGGGCCTTTCCGTGTGACATCACCATTGCAGAGTGGACTGTGAGACTATGCCACTACGACTAGCCAGAACTTTCTTCGTAATTGTCCAAGTCAGACTCTAAACCACAGCTGTAAGGAAAGTAAAGGCCATCTACCAACACAGCGTGGCGGCGTGTGGTTATAAATGCACCCACTCACCTCAGGCGTGATTTGAGCACCGGCACAAGTCAAGCACCTGAGGTTCAAATTCTGTCCCAGAAAAACATTCCATTCCCTGCACTGTCATGTCACTTCACTGACCCCCGTGTGACTCCGTCTTCCCGCACACAACAGTCCAGTTCTCTTCACCCTCTCCCCGACTCCCACCCCTGAGGCTGCTAGACATTTCGGGAGCTGTGCCTTTTGGCTACTGTCCAGGAAACAACCATTTCCTACAGAGCACTTGTGGCCCCAAAGAGTTCACGGGAGCATCCCAAAATATGTTTCTTTCCTCCCAGGACTAGTTCCTATCCCAGGAGATGGAGGATACATAAAAACTTTAAATGTATTTCTTTTTTTTTTTTTTTTTGACAAGGGAAATGCATGACTTAATGAAATTAGAGGCATTATCTGGCTGCAGAAGCAAGGAGCACTCTCTCTGGCTCCACTGAACACTGAGTTGCGAGGATTTTCCCTTCCTTTAACTTTACTATAGAGAGAAATTCCTAGCTCATAGCGTAAGGAGTTCTTTGTTCTCTGACTTGTACTACCTGTCTCTTACATGGGGAAATTCAGTGCTACGGTAAAAAGACAAAGACTCAAACACGCTATAGTAAACAAGAGCGTGTTTGGGCTGCACCCAAAGCAGGTGGATCATCCGTGTTCGGGTAAGGTGTGCACCTCACACCAGTGGTAGAATGCAGGATTGTTCCCCCAAATGTCACTTAGTCCTAAGGACAGTGGCATTGACCTGTTTCTCATATGTAATCCTTGAATCATCGCAAGTATACAGACACACACACATCCACACACTGAGAGAAACACAGACAGAGGTCTCCTTTTTTCAAAGCTTACGGATATATTTCTTCTATGAGAGAGAGAGACAGAGACTTCTCCAACAGGGTCTTCACGCCATGATCCGCCCCCAGCCTCTGCCAGCCTGGATCACGTGTACTCTGTATGTATAGGGAGGCCTCAGGGTACAAACCCAGCAACCCCCTCCCCAAAGTAGGTCCAGCATCTCAAAGCATGGTGTCACTGCTGTGTCACCCTCTGGCCCTAAGACCTCCTAAGCCTGAAATTTCTCAGATTTGATTTCAAGCTAAATGAAACATTTTTGTTAGGGGCAGAAGGAAACTAGTAGATAAAGAATCAAACGAGGGATTTCAACCCTTAGAGAAATGTGAATGTGTGGAAGGATTGTTCCTCTTCGCTGGGTCCTGGTCTTTATTTCCCTTCCCATTCATAATGCAAATGAGTTTGCTCTTTCATAAAGCCAAACCTTGTATGCATTTAGTTTTTATGTCAGAATGTTTAGGAGAAATAGAACTTTTTCCGCTTTGTGTATGCATCACATTTTAAAGAAACACAGAATCCCACACATCTCTGAAACGGACGTTGCTAGGAAAAAATGAGTTATCTTATGACTTTGGCCTGAAAATATCAAGTTGGGAAAAAAGAGATTTCCCTTGTGAAAATAAAATTCATTACTGACCAAAGATCACCACATAAGTGGTTTAAAAGTTTCCCAGTGTTGCTGAAATAGGAAGTTGTGCAAAAGACGTGCATAAAATGGGATATTTGTGTTCTGTCCTAAAATATGTTCTCTTTGCCACTTTTGACCTTAAATAAAATTTCTACTGTCTCTGATTCACTCTGTTTTTTTTTCTTTTCATGCTCAAAGTAGTAATATGCTAGATGGCTCAGATGTGACTGGAATACTATTATTTTTTTAAAGAATTCTTTATTTTATTTATTACTATTATTTTAAAATTTTGATCAGAGGGAGACAGAGACAGAGAGAGGGAAAGTGAGAAAGCAAGACACCAGGTACAGAACTCGAACCACAGTTAGGCATATGGGATTTTAGCACCTTAGCCACCATATCACCTACCAGTTGTTAAACATCCATGGCCACAAATAGTTATTTAATACCCATACACTCGATAGCCTTTCTCTCAGTGCTCCCGTGCCTCTTTTTTTTTTTTTTTTTGGCTAGAAGGCCATATATACTTACTAGAGAAACAGAAAGGGAAGGAGAGGAGAAAGCACCTTCCCCCGCTTGGGGAATGATGACACCATAATCCCTCCTCCATTTCTCCCTCCTTTCGGGATCTGCGCATGTATACAGACATGCCCGGCGTGTTTCTCAAGTTGCCAGATTTGAGACCTAAATCATGCAGTTGGCCGTGGCTGCCTTAACTGCCATACCATGGAGCCAGTGGCACATTTCTTAAAATGATTTTTAGTTAAAAACTTAGAAAACGATGAGAGTATGGGACCAGCAGATGGTATAATAGTTACCTTGCTGGACTTCCACAGAGCTGATGGCGATTCGAGTCCCTAACCTGGCGGATTAAAACTCACGTGTGTGTGTGTGTGTGTGTGTGTGTGTGTGTGTGTGGAGGCTGGAATGGTGAATTGAAGAAATATGCAAATATGGAATGAAAAACTTCCATAACATCCGGGTTGATGAAGCTAATTTATTGACTTGGCAAGGGCTTAATATACCTGATAACCTTCCATATAGCTGGGGAGATGGGGGCTTCAGAATCTAAATCAACTTTCTAGCAAAGTACCCATTCAAACCACTAAGGATAAAATTTAAAATAAAGATATATCACTCAAACATCAAGAAAAAGGGGCCACTCTGTCTGCCAGTAACTAGTGTTGACGCGTGCCCAAGATCCCGAGAGGAGAATGGAGGAGAAGGGATTGCAGCGTGACCATCCCCCCTGGGGGGTGATTTCTCGCTTTCTGTCTCTATGTCTCTCTCTGTCTGTCTGGCGAGCGCACGCGCCTACAGTGAAAATCTCTCCAAAAAAAAAAAAAAAGAAAGAAAGAAAATGATGAGAGTGTAAGAGGAGAGGAGATCACTTGCTTCACAGTTCATTTGGGTTACTCAAACACAAGGCTATGTGGAAAATCTTTTACTTCCCCCCTCAATCGCTTCCTTTAGGGAGTCTGTTCTCATTGATTCTGGAAAAGTTCTGTGAAGAAAGGGACAAAATTGTCTAGCCCAGCCCCTGCATCCCAATCTGGAGAGTGTCTGCAGCACACTCGGTTTTGCTTAAGTCCCATCAGTGATGTTTCCAGAAAGGGTCTCTCTGTGCTCACAGCACATCATCGGGCAGTTCCAAGTACAACTCAATGAAGGAACCGCTTTTCTTAGAATCTATCACGTTCATATTCTTGGAGGGTAACTCTAACCCCATCTGACCTCACATGTCAGCTGTTGGTGAGCTTATCGTCTGTCTGTGCCAGGGCCTCGGAGTTAGCTCTGAACAGAGGGTTCAGTTTTGTTCCTCGCTCCGTTGCTCATATCCGGTTAGTGCCAGACACCCGCTGAGCAAATCCCTGTAGAGCATCCATGGACGTGCCACAGGTCAGTTCAGAGCCCTTGCTGTTTGGAGGTGGCCACCTGCGTCCTGTGTGCCTTCCCTGCCCCTGCCTCAGTGTCAACAGAGCCCTCTCGCCAGCACCTTCCATGGCCTAGTTTAGGGTTCCCTCACCACACAGGTTTAGGGAGTTTGAGAATTACTGCTTCTCCTGCTATTACACACTTTCCACATCTTCTTTCCCTTTCTTTCGACTTCTCTCTCTCTCTAAACACACACACACACACGCACGAGGACTTCAAAACTTTGTGAAAAGTGGAATTAAAGTTTGAGGTTATTTTGGTGCAAACATTTTGAAATACATGTATAATTGTTCATGATATACACTTTTCAAAAACTTCTTGAAGATCCTGTGTGTGCGTGTGTGTGTGTGTGTGTGTGTGTGTGAAAGTGTTGTATGTATAGGTGCATGCATGTATGTGTGTGTGTGTCTGGTGTTCACATTTGTTACATAAGTACAGAACTGATTGTAATTCAGAATCCCCCCAGGACATTTACATATGGGAATATCAGAAAAGTCATGACGTATTTTTTCATATTTTCTATGCAAAAACGAGTCATGACTTTTCCAACAACTCTCTCTATATATGATATATACCTATATCTATCTACTATAGGTAGATCATATCTATTTATCTATTTATCTATCTATGCACATAGAGAGAGTGAGAAGGAGGAGAAATCAGAAGGATAAATATGTGTCTCATTAAAGAATGGCTCCTGATGTTCAGGCCTCTCTGTCGTGAGCTATTGGCTGCTGGTGGTTGTGATCTTCTGGTGAAATCCGTCGAGTATCATGTGACCCTATCACATGGTCCACAGGTCAGTTGATCTCTTAGATTTTCTAAAATTTTAATTCAGAAATTCTATGACGGAGCTTGGGATCTGCACTCTTAAAAAAATGTTTTGGGAAGATTCTGAATCCCAGTTAGTTTCGTACAGACCTAACCAACTTAAGCACTAGAAACACTTTTGGCAAATGGAATCCTGGCCCTTCACCTACCGAACAGCAGGGACTGCCCACTGCCAGGCTTTCTGCTGGTGTGTTTATGCAAAGCAGAGCGGACCCCTGATGGTACGGGCATCTTTGATCAGAGCAGATTTAACAACCTGGAAAACTAAGGCTGAAAATCTAATTGGGTCTTAAAATAAACTCAGAACTTGGACCACATAGTCCCTGGTCTGTAAGGGCTGAACAGCCTACGTAGGGAGAGAATCTGGGTGGGTAGAGACAGCCTCATGGAAAAGGGCAGCCACCATTCCGTTAGGGATCCTGCCAGCCAAGGCTAGGCAGGAGTGTAGGCCCAATGTTGCTAAACCTCCCCAACTTCACATGGGAAAAAAAATCAGATGTTTATATGAAGCTTGCCAATGTTGAGAAGTAATTTTTTTTTTTTTTAAATAAACCTGACTTGTTTTTGTATTCAGGCTTATAGCCTGATGATTTGCAACTTTTGGTTTAGGCCATCCAGACTAAATACATTATTTTGAAAACTATACTTTAATTGTAAACATACATCAAGCTGAATGTTAGGAAGAATTAGATTCATCTACTGGCAATATCAACCTAAAATGATCATTACTTAAAAATGATAAAGGTATGCTTTTCTTTTACATTAAAAAAATTTAGGAGCAGGACCAGCAGATGGCGTAATGGTTATGGTCTGGACTTCCACGTAGTTGACTGCAGTTCAATTGACCACGGTTCAAGTCCCAGACCCGATGGCTTAAACCTCACATCTGGCACGTGTGCATGCGCACCCAAGATCCCAAGAGGAGAATGGAGAAGGGATTGCTGCATGGCCCAGGGGGTGATTTCTCATTTTCTGTCTTTCTGTCTGTCTCTTTATTTCTGGTGAGTGCATGGACCCTATAATAAAAATCTCTATCCAAAAAAAAAAAATATCAAGACCAGGTGGCCTAAAAATGCTATGGTAGCTATGTGATTATTCTCTCTTTCTGAGTTTTCTTGGTTTTTGATCCACTATTCTTAGTACATGGTTATATCTTCAAGATTGACTCATAGTCACAAAATGGCTGCTGACACTTCAACAGCACATTCAAAGCCTGAGCATAAAGAAAGGGGAAGAGAAGAAGGATGCTTGCCTCTCAGTTGAGCCCTCTTGAAAGAAGTTTTCTGAAAGTCCTGGCTGGAAACATCCACATGCACGTTAGCCCCCTTTATCTACAAGAGAATGTAGAAAATACAGTTTTTTCAACCTAGTGTAATGATATACCCAAGATGAATGTATAACCCAGGGGAAGAGAATAACCGATTCTGGGTAGGCAATCAGCATTCTCTCTCCCAAGTGTCTCTATGATCCAGACGACTGAAACTGAAAGATACATAATTGAGAGTCTTTACCCTCAAGAAACTCAAAGTCTCGCCTAAGAGAAATCCTGCCATGTTATCATTAGTTGTTTCTATAGCTTATTCAAAGGAAAATGTTAGGAAATTAAATTTAGCACAGTTTATTCGAGCAGAAATGACTCATGAATCAGGCAGCACTCAGAACCAGAAGACGTTGAAAGAGCTCTACCCGGCAGTGTGAGCAGTGAGCTTTTACAGACCAGACCCCTGGCCGCAGCTAAGAGTGTCTGCCTTCTTTAGGCTTGGTGTGATGAGTGGCTGCTTGTGACTGGCTGCAGCCTAGCTGTGTGTTATACTCCTAGGTTAGGTTTAGGTTTGCATACTAAGTTAGGATGCAGTTCATTATACAGGGACACCAAGTACAGAGACAGCCTCAGGGTAAGACCTCCAGCTTATTTAATTTAACAGTATATAATATATATAATATATATATATAATATATAATATATTATACTGATGATATGAGGAGAATGCTATGGGAACACCAAGGAGGGGGGACGATGGGCTTGCTTGAGGACAATATCAGGACAATATCTGGCAGCTGTACTCTGAAGCAATGACGTGGTAGTTGGGGAGAAGACACCGCAGTCACTGACTTGCCTATGACTACACTTTCTTGATACTCTCTAGAAAGATGTTCTGGAGGGCTGTGAAGGAACAGACGTGGATTATAAGAGAAAGACTGAAAAGGTTGTCAAAGCAGAGAGAGTAATTAAAATACAATGGGAACATCTCATGGTCATGGACTTATAAGATCGGGGTAAGAAAGACAGGTATCAGGTCTAAGTCAGTTGCTCAATAAACATCATCAATTGCAAAATATGAGCACTTTTACAAACAGTCATTATGCAGGGCAAGCAGGTGGCATGATGGTTTAAGGTGCAGGGTTCTCAAATGACTGACCTTGGTTCAAGTCCTGGACCCGGTGGCTTGAAAATCATACCAGGCTCATGTACATGCATATCCAAAAATCCCAAGAGGAGAATGGAGGATAAGAGGTTGCAGTGTGGCCATCCCCTTTTAGGGGGCGATTTCTCACTTTCCTCTTTCTGTCTCTCTTTGGCAAGTGCACATGCCCTATAGCATAAATCTTTTAAAAATCATTATGCATGGGACCAGCAGCTAGCGTAATGGCTATGTCATTGGACTCCCATTTAGTTGACTGCGGTTTGAGTCCTGGATCCGGTGGCTTAAAACTCATGCCAGGTGCGTGTGCGTGCGTGCCCAATATCCCAAGAGGAGAATAGAGGAGAAGGGATTGCGGCATGACCATCCCCCCAGGGGGTGATTTCTCACTTTCTGTCTCTATGTCTCTCTCTGTCTGTCTGGCGAGCACACGCGCCCTATAGTGAAAATCTCTCCCCCCCCAAAAAAAAAAATCATTATGCAAAAAGAAAAAAAAAATACCTGTGAATGTTCCAGGATGGTGACTTACAGCTTCTCCATGTTTAAAATGATGTCTTAAGTCATTTCTGTATCACTGGTGCTTGGCAAATAATACAATTTCAATAATGCTTCGATGAAGAAATATTTTATTTACCTAGGAACAAAGATGATCTTTTCCATTTGTAATAAATAAAGCTGCATGAAATCTAGGAGATGCCATCAGTTGTCCTGAAAGCAAGGGTAGTACTTTAAGGAGAAGTCAAAATCCAGAAAAATGCAGATCCAGGTAAAAGCTAAAACATCTTCTGGTGTCCCTGAGCATCAAGTGCTGCTGTCAGAGAATAGCCAATATATCCCCTTAATTGCAGAATAAAAAAGAAAATAATATAATACATATCACTATACCCAGCCCAGTATCATAAAACCATCACATTAGGCTCTGCATTTTTTTAAAAGGAAACTTACTGGACGGCCAGGGGCTCCCGCCCCTGCGCAGCCGCCAGCCGGACAGGAGGGGGGGGCCTCCCGCCCCTGCGTAGCCGCGCCGAATGGCCGGCCCCCCTCCAGGGGCCCAGCCCCCGTGGCCTCTCCAGCGCTGGATGGCCCGGAGGCCGAAAACAAGGTTGAAGAACTTGCAACTTGAGAAGATGATAGTTACCAGCCCTGCATTACCTCAGGGGAAGACAAGAACTACTCTGCCATTCTTAAGGAAGCCAGATACCCAAGGACAACTCACACTGCAGATCCCCACAACACCATTCCTGGTAACTACAAGATGACTGCTGTGCCGCATCAGCTGATACTCATCCCTGCGTACCAGAACTGCTTTCCTGAAACTGCATTCCCTGGAGACTCACCTACACTTGTGGATCTGCAGGAGACCCTCCCTTAATCCAATCCTGAATAGAATCTATGCTCCCTATTGTCAAAAACTTTATGAGCTGATAATTGGAACTCGTGGCCTCTCTCCCTTTACTTGTATGTATCACTTTTTCAATAACTCTTCTGGAAGACAACTGTATATAGCAGAGATATTGTAATGGGAGAGTGGGAAAGGGCAGAGGGACAAACATAGGGAAAAAAAAA